>NW_021629814.1:0-87413 GCF_900700375.1 Denticeps clupeoides | reverse complement strand
CTGGATCAGAGTGTGTGTGTGTGTGTGTGTGTGTGTGTGTATGTGTGTATGTGTGTGTGTATGTGTGTATGGGGTGTGTAGGTGTGCGTGTATGTGTGTATGTGTGTGTGTGTGTGTGGGTGTGTGTAGTGTGCGTGTATGTGTGTATGTATGTGTGGGTGTGTGTAGGTGTGTGTGTGTGTTTGTGTGTGTGTAGGTGTGTGTTGTGTAGTGTGTTGTGGTGTGTGTGTGTGTGTGTGTGTTTGTGTGTGTGTGTTTTGTGTTGTGTTGTGTGTGTGTGTGTGTGTCTTGTGTTTTCTGTGTATTGTGGAGTGTTTTCTTCTGTGTTGTTGTGTGTGTTGTGTTGTTGTGTGTGTCTCTGTTGTGTTTGTGTGTGTCTCTTGTTGTGTTTCTCTTTGTTGTTGTGTGTGTGTGTGTGTTTGTGTGTGTGTGTGGACACCTGTGTATTTCTGGGTGGAGTTAAAAGAGAAATCGGGGCAAGTGGGAGTGTGAGAACACACAGGCGTACAAAGCGTGACTCAAATCAATCCCTCGGGCGAAGCCAGAGAAAATTCTGGTTCCATTGAGGCCAGAGACCTCAACCAGGCGGGAGGAACAAGTACAACCAAGGAGAGGGAAGATTTTCAACTTGCAAAAAAGAAGAAAAGCAATCAATCATGTTCAGGAGCCTTCATTCCCAGCATGCTCTTCTGGGGAGCGGGAATGAAATCGGACAAGACTGGAATATATGCAAAGTTGTCTCCTCTTTCAGCAGCACAGCGAGGGCGGGAGGAACGCTGAAGAAAAGGACAAATTGGCATTCTGGTGGGAGACACAGGGCCCTGGTAAACATTTACTGTCACAAGCACTAATTAATCACCATGCCAGCCACTATTAATCATATATTAATGAGATCCTCTCTTTACTTTACACTGGCCCGTCTGGCCCTGGAAGCCGCATTCAGAAAAGAAGAAATACAACGTCCCACACTCCATTAATCTTGCGCCACCTCTGCTCATCCAGGATGGTTTTTTTATGTACTGAAAGGAAGCAAACAGTGAGGACATTTAAACTGTCCATATTCCAACAGTGTAATTCCTCCCGCAGTTTATCACCCAAACGTCGCACTCGCAGGAGAATAAAAGCACGGAGTGAAAGGAGACAGGAAATGGGGGCGCTTCTTTCACTCAGAGTATAAATTCCAAATTCTTCATTTCTGATTGATGACTTTTTAATCGTTAGGTTTGCGTTAGTGTTGTAATTCTCCATAGTAGTAGTCATATTGTAATATTAATATTGTCACAGTATAGCATATCATACAACAATGTGCTTTACTATATACTTTCCATGTATCTGTATACGTCTGTGTTTAGAATTGGGGTGACTGGGGTGTCTGGGGTGACTGGGGTGACTGGGGTGACTGGGGTGTGGCACCTGCAAGGTATTACAATGGTGTCATATGATATGTTGGCATCTTATAAACTGAATAGATGGGTGGTAGTGACCTAGTGGGTAACACACTCGTCTATGAACCAGAAGACCCAGGTTCAAATCCCACTTACTACCATTGTGTCCCTGAGCAGGACACTTAACCCTGAGTTTCTCCAGTGGGGACTGTCCCTGTAACTACTGATTGTAAGTCGCTCTGGATAAAGGCGTCTGATAAATGCTGTAAATGTCATAAAAGATCATAAAGTCTTTATTCTGTTAAAAGTAATGAAATGAGATGGAAATGCAATAAAACTGTAAAGAGTTCCAGAATTAAATGGTAAGATGAAATAATGACGCATCCAGTCACAAACTCTAAATGAAAAAAAAAATTAAAACGCCAGACTTAAGCCTAGATTTGGCAAATTATTGCACAGTTTCTGAGCGGTGCATTATAGGGATGCATCCTAACAGCTACAGACACACAAAAAGTGCACTGCTGTATGAAGCCTCACCAATTCTTTAAAATTCATCGCCATAACTTGCCACTTTCCAGACAACAAGGTTTCACGGCGGTTGGGATAAGATTTCTGCAGCGCGGCCCGGAAATGCAACATGGCAACCGTCTTGTTATAGGTATTAATAAGCAGTGCCGGTTCGGATTGAAATGTCAGATGGAATTGTATTTCCTGCTTCTCTACTTCTCTACCCCCCACCCTCACCCTCTCTCCTCATTCGCTGTCATTTCCGATACTCCCGTGTCTGCCCGTGGACACAATAAAAGCGAGTCCACCCACGGGCTCTGATGAACTGAGATTAAATTGAGAGACAACAGCAGAGCCTGCGACGCCCTCATCTGCGCCATACCGTGAAGGTCCCGCCGGTTAGTCAAGCCGACAGAGAAATGAAGGAATTCTGCGGTAAAATAATGTTTTTAACCAAACCTATTTATAATGAACAGCTCAGTAGACTGTGTTTGAGGAAGTTTATGTCTTTAAAAAGACTGCAGAGTTAGCAAGGCCACCTCGGGTCCTCCTTTAATGAAGGCTCATCTGTCAACTGTCACGGCCTTTTCAGCAGAGATCTCCCAGAATGCCGCGTCCCACCGCTGTGGCTGCATGGCCTCTTTCGTCCTTTTTCCCAGTAGCCGCATGGAGCTGCGAGTGGAGTCTGACTGGGACCCTGCAGTGACATCCATCAACAACATTTCCCCCAGTGAAGCGGTGTGACAGCAAACCGTGACAATAACCGCTCTTCTTATATTGCTAATATTTGAACATCACTATACTACAGCTTGGTTTTCTCACAGAGCCCACGGTGGGACACTGGGACATCGGGTAGATTTCATGTCTATTTATTCATTTCAATTCCATGCACCTTGGGCTTGTCACAGAAGCAAATTCACTGGCACAAAATTTCTTAAATCTTTAACCTTGAATCTTCAGAAACCTTCCACTGTCCCCTCCGCTAATGGTCATTGGCCGGGACGCCTTCCCTCGGCCGGAATGACCCGGACTCTGGCTCGGTGGAAATGTTTATCGCGTCGGGGGCCTTTATACACTGGGGAGTGCATTAAATGGAGATGGTGTCACGGCATGCTGATGGA
Organism: Denticeps clupeoides; assembly: GCF_900700375.1. Lineage (NCBI taxonomy): Eukaryota > Metazoa > Chordata > Actinopteri > Clupeiformes > Denticipitidae > Denticeps > Denticeps clupeoides. The sequence goes on along the minus strand of NW_021629814.1, from coordinate 84,400 downwards.
GCCGAGCCGCTTTGCTTCCCTCGGCCTTATGCAGATGAGCGGGAGAGGTCAGCGAGCCTATACACTCTCCCCTACGCCACCTCCATACTAATCCTGTCCCGTCGGGACAGCGCCACACCGTGTGGCAGGAGCGCAGGCGGCTGCAGCGGCTGTGATCTGGTAAAGGGCTGGATGCTGTGGTTGTGCTACAGTTGCCACAGGCAATTGTAGAGGGTGACAGACCACTAGGGGGCGCTGCACTGTGACGCATTTGGCATTGAACAATTGACGGCTTTCACAAGATCCTTCCAAGACAATGGAAGGGTTCATTTACATTTACATTTATGGCATTTGGCAGATGCCCTTATCCAGAGCGACTTACAACGCGCTTTCAAGTTACCATGGATGAAGAGATCAATTCCGGTTCACTAGGACCCCCAACTATGAATACAATCTTTTTATTCTGTACACAAGTTCGACAACAAAAAAATTACAATTTAATCTAACTATTCTTTAAAGAGGTTCACAGGTTACAAAGTCAATGTGCGACAATCCATCTTATTTTTATTTTATTATTTTTAAAATGTTAATTAGAGGGAATATTCCTATAACTCTAACAATTACAATTAATTTTTTCATCAATTGATTCAAACCAACTAACTAATTAATTGCACATTTAGCATGCATCATAATTCATTAATAATTAATACCCCAAAATGCTATAAATGGTACTATTTGTGTTGAAATATTTTCACTGTCCGTCTCTGTCTAGAATGAATATATTTCATGTCACAGGTCAGACCCCACACAGGAAGTAAACATTTATAAATTAGTCGCAGCAATGAACGTGTTAAAGTTGACATACATGCTAATAATAATTCAGTACATGAAAGAAAAACCTGAAGCAGATTTTGAATGCCTGATGATATAAAGAGGGTTTAATAGGTGAAGAATGCTAATGAAGTGAAACGCATCGCTCCCCGGGCGCCAGAGGCCTGCTGTTTAATTACCTTTTAAACAGGCATCTGAAGGTTCCACGCGGGCAGGCCAGGGGCCTGTTGAGAGTCGGCGTTCATCTTTCATATCTGACTCTCGCAGCTCCTCCCCTGGAACCAGTGTGGTGCAGGATCACTGGAACGTTTGCTTGTTCTTTGCTGGAAGGGTTTTTTTTTTTTTTTTTAAATCTTCAAAAGATGAAGAAAGCTCCTGGCCAGAAATGAAAATTTGGAAAAAAATGCAACGATGAGGGGTCTATAGTAGATTATGCTCCTTCCAGACAGCAGTGATGACATAATGAACATGTGACCAGGTTTAAGAAGACCAACAGTAAATCTGCGCTCGAATTGCTTTGTCTCTCCTACGGAAGGATGAAGACGGTTGTGGTCATGTCCTGAGGAGCATAGATCTGGCCTGGTGTGTGGATTCATCACCTGCTAAGGGCACCTGGAGAACCCATGGGGGTGTTTGATGGCCTTAAAGCAGTGTGGGTACAGAAGACCCGTCAACCTCTGTACAGAGACCAGGGGACGGGGGAGTTGGAGCAATGTGTGTGAACAAGGAGGGGGTGATGGGGTAGGGAGGAGAGGAAGTGGAGGGGGGGACAAGGAGACAGAGAGAAGTAGAGGAGGGGAGGGCTGTCCCTGTAGTCCTGACAGCTGAACCCCGTCCCTTGGAGAGAGCCGATGCAGTGACTGCTGTTTTAATTAAGGGCTGAACTGTCTACAGGGATGACATTGTAGTGCTGCTTGCCTGGTCTGTGTGTGTGTGTGTGTGTGTGTGTGTGTGTGTGTGTGTGAGAGAGAGTCTTTTTGTTCTGTTAAAGAACATGGTGGGGGTATGTGTGAAATATAAATGCCAGTCTTGCACATGTTGTACATGTGTTTTGCATTTAAATCTTGCTGGGGACTGAATGTTCCCCTGAAAAAAAAGATTAATTCACTAAAACATTAGTCTTTGGTTTCTGAGGTCGTGTGTAGTTGTAGGGAAACGTGTTTTAAATAAACCAGTTATCTAGTTATTACATCTACATGCCGTACAAATGTGAAATGTTGTTAACATGTTTCTCACAAGCATTTACATCTTCCTGAGGGCCAATAATTCCTCCAAATATCAGCAATTTACAATGCGTGCATGTGTGTGAGGGTGTGTGTGTGGTGTGTGTTTGAGTGTGTGTGTGTGTGTGTTTGTGTGCGTGCGTGCGTGCATGTGTGTATGTGTTCGTGCATGTGTGGTATGAGTGTGTGTGTGGTTCGTGCATATGAGGTGGTAGTAGCCTAGTGGGTAAGACACTCGCCTGTGAACCAGAAGACCCGGGTTCAAATCCCACTTACTACCATTGTGTCCCTGAGCAAGACACTTAACCTTAAGTTGCTCCAGGGAGACTGTCCCTGTAACTACTGATTGTAAGTCGCTCTGGATAAGGGCGTCTGGTAAATACTGTAAATGTAAATGTAAATGTGTATGTGCGTGTGTTTGAGTGTGTGTGTGTGTTTGTGCATGTGTGTATGTGCGTGTGTTTGAGTGTGTGTGTGTATGTGTGTGTGTTTGAGTGTGTGTGTTTGAGCATGTGTTTGAGTGTGTGTGTTTGTGCATGTGTGTATGTGCGTGTGTTTGAGTGTGTGTGTGTGTGTGTTCGTGTGTGTGGTGAGTGTGTGGTTGAGTGTGTGTGTGTGTGGTGAGTGTATGTGTATGTGAGGTGTTTGAGTGTGAGGTGGGGTGGTGATGGGTGGGAGTGGTTGAGTGGGGGTGTGGTGTTAGGAGTGTTACGTGTGTAGTGAGTGTGTGTGTATGTGTGTAGTGAGTGTGAGTGTGTGTGTTGTGAATGGTGTATGTGCGTGTGTAGTGAGTGTGTGTGTATGTGTTTGTGCATGTGTGTATGTGAGTGTGAGTGTGTGGTGTGTTCGTGCGTGTGTGTATGTGAGTGTGTGGTTTGTGGTGTGGTATGTGGTGTGTGTGAGTGTGTGTGTTTGTGCATGTGTGTATGTGCGTGTTTGAGTGTGTGTGTGTGTGTTCGTGCGTGTGTGTATGTGCGTGTGTGTGAGTGTGTGTGTTTGTGCATGTGTGTATGTGCGTGTGTTTGAGTCTGTGTGTGTGTGTTTGTGCATGTGTGTATGTGCGTGTGTTTGAGTGTGTGTGTGTGTGTGTGTTCGTGCGTGTGTGTATGTGCGTGTGTGTATGTGCGTGTGTTTGAGTGTGTGTGTGTTGTGCATGTGTGTATGTGCGTGTGTTTGAGTGTGTGTGTGTGTTCGTGCGTGTGTGTATGTGCGTGTGTTTGAGTCTGTGTGTGTGTGTTTGTGCATGTGTGTATGTGTGTGTGTTCGTGCGTGTGTGTGTATGGCCTTGCTGGCTGTGGGAGGAATGGCATGTTTGTGGACGGCTCTGAAGGGGCTCTGAGCTGTGTAGTAATGTCAATGATAATGTTATGATTGGTTGGGCTGGGGGTCTTTGATGACACGGTTAATGAGAAGTCTCAGGGTCTGGCCCAGCAGGGTCACAGTGAGACCTCCCACATCAAACACTCACCCCACCAGCCGGCTGTCCACCCACAGACATGCAGCCCCTCCGCTCTCTGAAATGGAACATTCCCTAGGCCTTTACTCAGTCACCGTCATTTCAGGCCTTCATAGTCCTCCACGTACACTCCACTTCCTGTCTCTACAGCACAGCTAGTACCATACATCACCGCAACACAGCTTACTTTACCAACAATAAAAAAAAAACATACTGTACTGTCACTAAAACACAACCAGTACCACACCATCACCTCAACACAGACTACTATACCACAGTACAATACAAATAATACTGTACCACTACTGTAACACAACCAATACTATACATCACCTCAACACAGACTACTATACCACAGTACAATACAAATAATACTGTACCACTACTGTCACACAACCAATACTATACATCACCTCAACACAGACTACTATACCACAGTACAATACAAATAATACTGTACCACTACTGCACACAACAATACTATACATCACCTCAACACAGACTACTACCACCAAAACAATACACCACATTGTACGTCATAAAAACACAACCAGTACCATACCATCACCTCAACACAGACTACTATACCACCAATACAATACACCATACTGTACCACTACTACAACACAACCAGTACCATACATCACCTCAACACAGACTACTATACCACCAATACAATACACCATACTGTACCACTACTGCAACACAACCAGTACCACACCATCACCTCAACACAGACTACTATACCACAGTACAATACAAATAATACTGTACCACTACTACAACACAACCAGTACCACACCATCACCTCAACACAGACTACTATACCACAGTACAATACAAATAATACTGTACCACTACTACAACACAACCAGTACCATACATCACCTCAACACAGACTACTATACCACCAATACAATACACCATACTGTACCACTACTACAACACAACCAGTACCATACATCACCTCAAAACAAACTACTATACCACCAATACAATAAAAATAATACTGTACCGTCACTAAAACACAACCAATACTATACATCACCTCAACACAGACTACTATACCACCAATACAATACACCATACTGTACCACTACTACAACACAACCAGTACCATACATCACCTCAACACAGACTACTATACCACCAATACAATACACCATACTGTACCACTACTACAACACAACCAGTACCATACATCACCTCAAAACAAACTATTATACCACCAATACAATACACAATACTGTATTACTACAATACAAACAGTACCATACCATCATCTCAAAACAAACTACTATACCCTTAATACAATAAAAATAATACTGTACTGTCACAAAAAAAAAACAACCAGTACCACACCATTACCTCAACACAGACTACTATACCACCAATACAATACACCACATTGTACCGTCACTAAAACACAACCAGTACCACACCATCACCTCAACACAGACTACTATACCACCAATACAATACACAATACTGTACCACTACTGCAACACAACCAGTACCATACATCACCTCAAAACAAACTACTATACCACCAATACAATACACCATACTGTACCACTACTACAACACAACCAGTACCATACATCACCTCAAAACAAACTACTATACCACCAATACAATAAAACTAATACTGTACCACTACTACAACACAACCAGTACCACACCATCACCTCAACACAGACTACTATACCACCAATACAATACACCATACTGTACCACTACTACAACACAACCAGTACCATACATCACCTCAACACAGACTACTATACCACCAATACAATACACCATACTGTACCACTACTACAACACAACCAGTACCATACCATCATCTCAACACAGACTACTATACCACCAATACAATACACCATACTGTACCACTACTACAACACAACCAGTACCATACATCACCTCAAAACAAACTACTATACCACCAATACAATAAAAATAATACTGTACTGTCACAAAAAAAAACAACCAGTACCACACCATTACCTCAACACAGACTACTATACCACCAATACAATACACCACATTGTACCGTCACTAAAACACAACCAGTACCACACCATCACCTCAACACAGACTACTATACCACCAATACAATACACAATACTGTACCACTACTGCAACACAACCAGTACCATACATCACCTCAAAACAAACTACTATACCACCAATACAATACATCATACTGTACCACTACTACAACACAACCAGTACCATACATCACCTCAAAACAAACTACTATACCACCAATACAATAAAACTAATACTGTACCACTACTACAACACAACCAGTACCACACCATCACCTCAACACAGACTACTATACCACCAATACAATACACCATACTGTACCACTACTACAACACAACCAGTACCATACCATCATCTCAACACAGACTACTATACCACCAATACAATACACAATACTGTACCACTACTGCAACACAACCAGTACCATACATCACCTCAACACAGACTACTATACCACCAATACAATACACCATACTGTACCACTACTACAACACAACCAGTACCATACATCACCTCAACACAGACTACTATACCACCAATACAATACACCATACTGTACCACTACTGCAACACAACCAGTACCACACCATCACCTCAACACAGACTACTATACCACCAATACAATACACAATACTGTACCGTAACAGTACCAGCACCAAAAATTGTTTGCTGGATCCGAGAGCAGAAGATGTAAAAATGATGACATAACAAAATTATGCATATACATGGTAGAGTGGTTATGTTGCTCATCCTTGGTGTGGGCAGCCCAGTTTCGAATCTCACCAGCCCCGTTTTGTCCTTCCTTAAGGATGCATTTCACTGTGAAACATTTCATTGCATGTTATGTTGCTATAACTATTCATGTGAGAAATAAAAATCTTAAATCTAAATGCAATCACACAATGCAATCTGAATGCAATCACACAAAATACACAAAATCACAAATGTACATAATCTAAGAAAAAAACATCCCACACAAAAATTATATATGCAAGCACATACATACTTCCACACAACTAGCACTCAGGCCATAGCTCATAGCCTCCTTCTTTTTTTTCCCACCCTCTCTTTGAACAGTTTACTCAGCTTTGTGACTCCATGGCGCAGATGTCCTGAAGCAGGCAGGAGACAGGCTGTAGTCACAGGGGGAAAATATTGTTGCAGGCCTGACCTTTGTTTGAAAGTTCTCCCATCGAGTGTTTTTCCGACTCCTGGAGAACGAAACCCCCTTGAGAAATTATGGTCCCTCATGCTGCTCTGCGACCTGTGAGCAGACACGCTTGCACTCGCACTGAATTAATGTGGCCATGCAGAAAACTGCCCAGATCATTACATCATGCCACCAACGCCAAGATGGCTGAAATTTCTCACGCCTTTCCCTGCCTTTATCTACAGCCTGGTTCTCACCTCGGGCATTTAACTGCCTTTATCTAGACATGTAAGACCTGCAGGTTTGTGGAGTGTGTTTGAAAAGTGTGAATACCCCCCTTACCACCACCACCATCAGCGCTCTACCTGCTTTAGGATGGTTCTGCGGTGGTTCTGCATTTGTAACATTTTCCTGATGCTCTTTAATGTACGTGGATAAGAACCCATTGGCTGTGTTCTTACTCAATCAGATGCTCCAGAATTTTTTTTTTCCTGGATTCACTCATGAATTTGCATGACATTGCTGTCAAGCTGAAACGAGTGTCCTTTGCTTATGTAGCCCCTCCATTATACAGACTGTCAGACTGCTTCTGGCAGCAGCCTGGAAGGCTGGTCACTTACGGCGGGAAGCCATCAGAGATGACAGGGCCTCTGGCTGCCCTGCTCTTTAAGACGGCATTGATTAACCTGGATCAGCCCTAAATCACACCATTTCATCTGCTGTCACATGTCACCTCCTGGCTGTGTAAATAAAGAGATTATCACCTGAGAGGATTGTATGCCATTGACCTGATTCGCTTTCTTTCTGCTTGAGTACTGTTGCAGTGCATTATTATTATTATTATTATTATTATTATTATTTTTGTTGTTGTTATTTAAAAATCTTTCAAAAGGTTATTTATTTTTATATCAAGTACTACATAAATTCATCCAGACATACATCCATACAAAAAAATTGTACATAATGATATTAGGAGCATTTCATCAGTGATCTTGTATGCCAGGTCTGCATAACTTTACCAGTGTATGAAGCAGCAGGGAAGACTCACCACTAGTCATCTTTCCGAAGGGACTGTTTTATTGTTCAGTTTTATTAATACACTATTCAGCCAGCAGCAATCATCAGTCATGAAGAAATATTTGAACAAAACCACGCTGTGACTTCGATGAAAATCCCAAGATGCTACAAGGGCCATATTCATCTTAATTAAACCACAGGGGCCTTTGCTTAAATTGACATGAGATGAGACATGAGGCTGCAGTTTAAATTGTACCCTACAGATGGCGACATTTACAGACTGGATGATGAAGAAGCTGGAACTGCTGCCGGAGGAGAAGCAGAAAAAAACAAGAATTTAATGCTCTTATCCTTAAACTCATCCTAATTATGCCAGTAGCAACCATCATTTAATATTACTGCTCCCAGTACTAGATCAAGTAATTGTAGTAGTGTATTAACTGTACTACTACTACCCTTACTACTACTAAAATGATAATAATCACCATCTACATCATGATAATATCAAAAATACAAAATCATACATTTTATTTAAAGGTGATAAAGAAAACTATTTAGTAGTAAAATTCTTCTTGTGTTTGTATGTTTAAAATGGGTTATTTTTTTGATGTCAGACATTTGAAACCTTCAGCTCCTAAAGGACCTTCTTCTAGTTTCTTTGGAAAAACTCATGGTTTGTCTATAAGAGAAGACCCTGCATTTGCCCAGAGCTCCAGATGCTCCGGGCGCCCATTAAATTCCATTTCAATTCTCTTAACCCGCCCCTTTAAAAGGGCCGCACACAATTGATTTAACACATATGCATGTATTACTCGTCCTCCTGGTTAACTAAATGGCTAACAGTTTAAGACCTAATTGATTTTTTCCCTCCACAGCGCACGCTCTCTTTTCTCCTTCCCACCCTCCCTCTGTTTGCGTTGTGCGCAAATCCTATTTCTCCAAATGCAATATTTTGATTAATGCCACGGCTGAGAGTAAAGAGTGGTACAATTAGTTGAATGTTACGGCCAATGACATTAGGGGGTTTGGGGGCGTGCCGGGCGGCGGGGGTATGAATGGAAGAGGAGGCCGAGTGTGTGGGTTGGGAGAGCAGCTGGCCTGTCGTGGGTTGACTTAACCTCTGTCACTTTGATGGCCTTTGTGTTCGCTACCAGGCCAAAGGGAGAGCAGATGTCCCCTGAACACCCCGACACCCCTCAAAACTGAGACACGCCCACACAGACATGAGCATACGCTCACACAATCACACACATAAACACACACACACAAATACTCACTGTCACTGTACAAAATCCTACTTCAGTCGGAATATCTGAATGTCCAGGCAAAACAGCTTTACTTAACATGCAATTAACTGTGTGTGTGTGTGTGTGTGTGTGTGTTTAATTGTGTCAAAAGTGTAATGAATAGGATGCATTAAAACCCTTGGCCCCTCCCTGCCAACGGCACAACCCTCATTGAAAGAGCATCTACTCTGTAATGAATGTTAACCAGTCATGAAATGATGGTATCTGAGCATCGCCCTGAACAGCGTGTGCCCAGAGCCTCAGGCACATCAGCATCTTACCACAAACATTCTCATCGCCTGTCTGCCACAGTCCATAAACTTACTGTTGTACTGTATTAACTGTCCTGAATATTTTTATTTATATATATATATATACATTTTTAGAATATAATTATACATTTATAATAATTAGATTAAATTATAATTTAATTGTGATACACAGCAGCACAGCACACGGTGACACAACAAAATGTGTCCTCTGTATTTAACCATCACCCTGAGTGAGCAGTGGGCGGCCATGACAGGCCCGGGGAGCAGTGTGTGGGGACGGTTCTTTGCTCGGTGACACCTCAGTGGCACCTTGGCAGATCGGGATTCGAACCGGCAACCTTCTGATTACGGGGCCGCTTCCTTAACCGCTATGTCGTTATTTATAATAATAACTTCAGCATGCTTTATATTTAATGGTGCAATACACCTGAATTTAATTGAAATTAAAATTGTAATATTATGCTATGCAGAAAAGTATGAACAGTATTATTTTTCTTGGACAGAAAATTTAGATTTTATCAAACGTTAAACTCATTTTTGTACTCTATATTCCCCAAAATGCTGATTCTTTTTTTATGTCGTTTAATGTTTTCAGGGAATAATTTCCCCATAACTCATCAGTTCGTCCTTCCCCAGGTACTGTAAGCCGAAGTTGACATTAATATTGAAAGAAAAGTTAAAGGTTTTGCCGCTTAGCCCAAGTGATTGCATTAAATGAACAAATTCCTTGCACCGTGTTTTTACTGTACCTGCCAGTGAACCATCTCTGCCCTCTCCTGGGTGGTCCTCCCTAAGGTCAGAGCACTGAGTGTGTGACAAGAGACAAAAGGAGGGGGGGTGTAATTAAGCAAATTAGCCAGTCAGTAAAGGCATTTAAACATGCCCGCCTCCCTCTCTATTTGTCCCAGCTCTCCTCCTCCCTGACTCCATTCTGATGTGCATGATAGTGAAAGTCACTGAGCTCACATCCTGCATCATCCCTCCTAACAGAGGTCCGGTGACAATGACGCCATTTCCTGTGCTTGGATCCCACAGCTGCCTCACTGGACTCGCTGTGTCCACAAATGCACACTCGTTCCACCACACTTTCTTTGCGATTTTAATTCATTTGCGTCATAAATGTTTATGAGCGATTTACCTTTTCACTTCCTTTTCACTTTTCACTGACAAATCTGCAGGGGAAGAAACAATACGCATGTAAGAGCATGGTCATGTGATGTAAATGAGTTATGACCCTTGGAAAGGGGGATCTGGACTAGTCCAGGTAAATCCTAACAATAAAATTGACCTTGGTAGATTTGAACAGATTCGGCTTGGCGATCTGAATTGTGCACGATTGATTCATGCCACATTATTATTTTTAATCAAATGTGGTTTTTTTGGACCAGTGTTCAGTGTTGCTGGGATGGTCACAGGCCGATGGACCCTCACCAGCAGCTGCCCGTGGAAATGCGCTGCACATCAGATATGGACCCTGGTAATGGGCATGTTTATTTATGAGCCGCTGAACACTGTAAACGGCCCCAGAAAGGTTTTGAAGAATTCATGACAGTTATTATAGCGGCGTAAAAGCTTACTGCAAGAGCCCGGCGTAAAATGGACTGTGATATATATTTTCACTGCAGCAGATGCTACTGTTACCACGGAAACAATAAGACATTATGATGGGGGTGGTGTCGTAGTCAAACATCAGTTGCACAGTAAAAAAAAAGGTATTTTCTCGTGATTTATGTATTTTTTATTTATTTCATTTTGATGGTCGGTTGCACATTTGATAGCGTGGGGTCTGCGGTTTGCCTGCAGGTGCATGGAATAGCATTTCCATATGCGCTGCATTCCAAAATGTATGCAACAGCACCGCAGGTCTCAATACTTTTTTAAGTGCAACACACACCCATTGGCCTTGACACAGCAGCACTGAGAGCGACAAAAGTGAAATGATGAAACGCGGGTCTGTCGCCTCTGATTAATGGCGGCTTTAACATACATGTAAAATGCAATAATAAAAGAGCCCATCATTTACTTCTCGTGTATCCCCCCTGTTAAATTGCAGCACACATAAATCATCATAAGAAAGCCATTTTGAATTGACATTACTTACATTAATTACTTACTCGCCAGCAAGGGCCCACAAGAAAACCCCACCAAGGGAAACAGCTGACGGGCAGAAACCCAAGAGCACTTGCATCATCAGACATTCAGGGAAATATGTCACCTTTAACTACAGTTTTTTTTTTATTTATTCCTTTTTTATAGATCTTCCTGTGGCAATAAAGCCATTGTGGGGAATGAATGGAACTTTTTATTTTAATAATCTGTTAAAAAGCTGCATTAAGATAATGGAATGGCGTTTATTAGTGTTTATCCAGCATTAACTGTTCTGGGAAGACTGTCGCCTGTTACTAACAAAAGTTGGCAGTACACGAGGTAGAGGGAACATGCTTTATTCTTCCCTGTTCTCTGTACAAATGCTGTTTCCTCTTTTGAATAAACTGGATTTAGTTTTATTCGATTCAGACACCTTTTTGGTGTAACATAATGATTATAATTATTTCATTTGTGCTAGCGCATCTAACAAAAATCTATGAAAAAGTGAGTCATGTCTGTATTGTGAAGTCCTCTTTCGTTGCAATTTTTGCATTCTATACACTATGCATTTTGCACTTAATGTACGTTTTCATTCATATTTGTCTGTAAATAATTACATAATGTGCATATATAGTTGCATTGTTCCTTATTCCTTCTCTTTGTTCACATCAGCTTGATTCTGATTGAGATTGAAGTTATGAGTTTTTGTCTAAATAAAGCATGCTCGACCAGCTCTGCCTCTCTAAATCCACACTGACACTTGTGGATTCCATGTGTCAGAACCCAGATTGTTTGTCGCCTCAAGCATTCTATGTGACGCCATTGCTGGCATACAGCCTGAGTAACGCTGGTGGTCCAATGGGAGGCTGCGGCCTGCTCAGTACCCCGACACCTCATTAAAATAGCAGCTGCACTCGGAGTCGTAAACTCTGAAGTTTGTGTTAGCTGATAAGCGCCAATGGGCGCGATTACCCTCAGTAACCTGGCTGAACTAATATTATTGTAAGGAATGTGACGTGATGAGACGCTGTGTCAGAGGCATCAGGATTCCCTTTTTTATCAACCAGGAAATGTTTAAGGAACAGAGTGTTATCTGTGGTGTGAAAGCCAAGTTTACACTTCAAAAAATCTGCATCGTTCAACTTGCAGCGAACACTCATCACTGCGGCAGGTGAAGGTGGAGACAGAGATAGCAGCAGAAATCAAGAGCACAGTAACTCTTGGAAGGACAATAAACAGCTAAAATCAGGTAGAGATATAAATGGTGCAATGAACTGCTGAGCACGTTTGTGTGCTGAATTGGAATTATGAATGTCATAGCATATATATTATATATGCAATGTTAAAATAAAAGCACAATCTGTGCTTTGATTTAATTATCCAATATATAAAATGCATCGAATAAAACAAGTAAAACCATACCGTGGTCTAACAAAAGACATGTTCCATTACCCCAAGCAGCCTCCTTCTGTTGTGCCATGGTCCAGCTCTGGTTCCCATACCAGAGGGGACACAGAGTAACTATAGCAACAAGTCTTATTCCTGCTGGTTCCACATCTTCAGCTCCTTCCACGGCTGTATCTCTCCTGTATCTGAGTTCATGTGAAATGTTCATCCTTTATTATTATTTATTAGGGCCTCATATGAAAAATTGTCTAAACCACTTGTCTAAATCTGTTTGCAATGTAAACATTTACCTTTTGGTAAAAAATGTAAATGATTTGACCTCCTATTTATCCATAGCTGTCCTAAATATAGAATAAAAAAACTAAATTTCAGTATGTCATAGAATCAAGATTAATATTTTTTTATTATTGTTATATGTTCTTTTCTCATAAATGCAAATGGTCTCAAGCAATCCTGATCTCATAAAAAACACACCAGGCGCTGTTGATGAATAATGAACTGTCCTCAAAATGAATGGAAACTTTTGGAATAATGGAACAGTGAATGTTTTGTCACTGTTCAATCATAAAAAAAGCTGCTGAAAGTGAAAGGCTTCAATTAGATTACAATTTACAAATTTCAAGAGCTGGGGAAATAATTGCCTAAGTGCTCATTAAGCATTCCTTCTGGGTAATTACGGCCCTTTTAGTCTCACAAAATAAATGACTTCCCAATAATTGGACTTAGCGGTCTGCTAACATCTAAAATGAACTGGATCTCATGGCCTCATTAAAATAAATACAGAAAATATATCTGGGGTGTGTTGGTTTTATCTCGAAATTTGGCATCCACCTTTTTACACATCCTTCACACTTATACCATCATAAAACTTCTCTAAAAAAAAAAAATGGGCGAAAAGCCCAAAGTTATCATGAGGCCAAAGTGTGGAAAATTCTCTTCCTTTTACCTTGAACTATGTAAAAGCAGATGTGCTTGAAACATTTACCGCCAAATTGATAGTGAACTGATTTATGGCCCTTATTGCACAGTATAATTAATTTTATGCATATGACTTCCGTTACGATTACCTCGTGAGCCGATTGCAAAAGTTCACTGCTTATATGAAGCCATCAATAATTGTGAATTCGTCGCTTGAAAGCCTGAATGTCTGGATTGTAGAGGAAGTTTAAATAAAAAAAGAGCCTTTTAGGAAAGGGAAATTGTTATAGGTTGACTAAATCCTTTAATGAACTGTGTATTGGAAATTTGAAGGCCAAGGGCAGTGGGGGGACGTGCACTCTCCGTTTGTCCCTGAACTGTCACCACTCGACCATCTTCTTCTCACCAGGGCATCAACAAGCTGCAAGACGGATTTAGTAGAGTAACAGTAAGAGTAGAGAAATGGTGGGGACAGAGAGAGAGGGAAGGTCCGTGAGGACAGGTGAAACTGATGTGTTGAGTTTTCCCATCAGGTGTGCTGTCCACCTCGCGGGTCAGGTGATGGGATCTGAGGCACATCACCCTCAGGGCTGAAGTCTCCCAGTCAGGACCAATTCCAGGGCTGTTTTACTTAGTGACTGATGACCAAACTGGGGTCAGGATTAATGAAGAGACCAGTCAGTGCAGAGATAGAGGAGGACACATGTCCACCACAGCCACGGAGGACTTGGCTGGACCTGTCCACAGGGGTCAGTGAAGGAGGAACGTCTGTTCATCACATGTAGCATGAACGACAGAGTTCACCCAGAACCCGGCTGAAAACACCACCGGGCTCCAATCTTCCCAAAGGCCGTTATTTCAGCAGCGACAGAACAGATTACAGTCAGATTCCACATGGAAGGGAAACTGGAGAACCTGGAGGAGACCCTCGCCAACACAGGGAGAGCATTCAAACTCTGAAAAGTAAAAAGAGCCGAAAGTAAAAAGAGTATGTGGGATTTATGTAGGTTTTAATAGGTTTTATGTAGGTTTTAATGGTCCCTGAAATGGTCCCTGAATGGTATCTGAAGTCTCTTTCTGAAATTCAGCCGTGGTGCAGAATTTCCGCGAGTTTTAGCCGGTCCCACAGTGACATTTCCCAGGATGCACCGTTTCGGAAGCTTTAAATGCTTATGAGGAGGAGAGCGGCCTGTAGATCTGAGGAAATGACGACAACAACCCCGTCCACCAACGTTTGCCGCAGACAGGAAGTCTTTTCAGCGGAATTCCTTTTTTAGAGGCGGGGTGGGAAATTCTCTGGGTGGAAAAAAACATGAGAAACAGGAGGTAACTTTTCCCGATATGACCACATAAGGGGACAATGTCCAGATCCGACCGTCTCTGCTGCTGTTCTCTGAACAGTGAAGCACGCTTTACACCTGCCGCCATTTCCAGCCACTGCAGGACCATTGACAGGCCGGTTAAACCCGAATTCATTTGAAATAAACTCACAAAGTCAAATTTTCACGATAGGGGACCCCAAGATCATTTCCCCTCGGAATCCCCCATCGCTGAGCGCATGAGTTCTGGAGCCTGTAAATAAGCGCTGCACCCCCTGTCCGCCATTACCGTGTCTATGGCAGGTAATTGAAAGCCCTTAAGGTCTAACTGGCACCCCCACCGCAGGCGGAACAAGGGCGCGGCGCCGCACGCTAACAGGTTAACACGCCAGGGTGTCATTTAAAGGCCAGCGCTGGCGGCTAGACCCTGGCACCGTGGGAGCAGAGCTGTATTAAAACACACACACACACACACACACACACACACACACTCTGTACCCGGCCGGCTGTATGACCTCCGCCAGAGAACACATTTTGACTGAACTGATCTGGATGATATGAATAATTTAGGAGACACTAAAGGAGGCAATATAAATGCACACATATATTCTAATCTTTCAAGCAGTGTTCCGTAAATGCTGTGTTTTCCAGGACTCTCAGCCCCATCGCGGAGCCCCACCGGCCGCCCCGGGTCTGAATTAATCCCGAAATGCATCCTCTTCCCCCATTCCACATTCAAAGTTATTCACATGCGGATGCATAATAATTATTTCGAGATTAAAGCTGTGCGGCACATTCGTTCTCTTGCAGCGCCGGGAACTTTTATTTCTCTCCCTCTTTATCGCCTTTGTCTTCCTCGTCTTCCCGTTTTTTGCCTTTGACCTTTAGCTTCGGCAAGCGGCTCATTTGTCGGGGAATTCTCACTGACATCCCTTCACAGCTCTTATCTACAGCTAATCCTGCTGACAGTTGCTTGGAGTTGCTTGTTAAACCTGGTTAAACCCCGGCTGAAAACCCCGGTGTGTCCTGTCCCTGGCCTTTCTGAAACAGTCCGGAGGAGCTGACAGAGACAAAAAAAAGGACCTCCGTCTCACAGACTAGACTTAATTTTTTAAAAGGAAACGGTAATACAATCATGCAGAGTTCAATATTTCACTAGTTTTATTCGTTTCGTACAGATTCCACAGACTCAGCATGCTGTTGAAGTTATTATCAGAATCGATGCAGTCGTTTTCTGTAAAAATTCGAGTTAATAAGTGGTGCCTGACGGACATACTTAAAAACTTAATATGAAGTAATGTAGTAAATTTGAGGGGATGCATCGTAATGCATTGCAGAGCTTTGTGATATCGAATCGCTGAGGTGATAACTGTAATCGAACTGAATCGTGATGTACATCACATCCCAAAATAAAAAAGCTACAGTGCGGAGCGACAATATTTCACCATAACGTGCTCGGACTCACCTAGTTATACCTCCGCTGAACAGCAGCCAGTAGGATCTGTGTACAGTGGACTCGTAATGAAAGCTAATGTCACTGCAGCGATGTTAAAATATTCATGACTCCCCTAATGCAAATGATCATGCTGATTAGATTTTTTAAACAAATCCCTTCTCAATGAAATGGGTAATCATACATTCAGCGGGCGGAAGGTGTCGTGTTGGCCTATTGAATGATGTGTCTGTAAAGTTCTGACGTTCTTTGTTCACAGAACAATACAATAGTGTTTTGGGTGAAGTCATGGCACCTTGTTGCATCCTCACAAATGCACCTAGAACATGAGAGAATATGACAATTATCAAAGCTCGTAATGAGTGTTAATTAGAAGCGCGGTGATGGCATATACGTGTTGCACGGCACGCTGAGGGAACTCGGGCCCCGACCTGAGGTTCAGGTTTAATTAATGAACTGCACCAGGCACGTGGACAAAGACATGGGGGCCCGGGTCCAAACGGAGCAGCGGGTCACAACACTGACAGATGCCCCATTACAATGTTAATGATGCCAGAGACCCAGGCGAATCATTACACCCGGAGAGTCTCTCCTTCCACCCAATAACACACAATAAACAGGCACGCCAGAGACAGAATCGCTGATGAGGAGCGCCACGCCACTGGCCAAGGGGGTCCCTTTACGCCACTTTGGACGCCTTTATCTTCGCACGGGGACCCCCAAGGCCACCGCCTCCAGGAGAGGCGCCTGATGAGAACGCTGATAAGGGCGAGATTGTCCCAGTTAACCCCGCGTGCCTGGGCCACGTGGCTCGCAGGGGGAGAGTGCCGAGGTGTTCCATGTAATGGCAGACCAGCTTGGCTCTTTTGTCTCAGTCAGAACTGCCTATTTGTCTTGCATGTAGGTGAGAGCTGTACAGAGATTGAGCCTGAATGCACAATATCATCCTGTAAAAGGAATCTCATCAAATGACAAATCAAATCTCATCTTCTTTACAAAGTATTAATTGTCAATCACCTGCAACTGTCTTTGATGCAACTGTCTATAATTTAATATAATATAATATAATATAAAAAAGAAACGTGCTAATTCTGGTATTTCATAAAAATAATAATAATAACTTATTAAGGTACAATTTATAGTAATTAATGGACTAAAGCCTACAAACTATCTTATATATTCCGATATATATATATATAACGCTAATAAAATGTATCGTGTCTACTTGGCTTATGGCAGAATTTAACAAATAGTTTACAAACATGTAAAGGTCTATATTAAAACTGCTATTCTGTCTTCTTTCTTTAACCTTTGGTTTTAAAAGTAAAAGTGACGTGATTGTCATTGTGATACACTGCAACACAGCACACGGTGCACACAGTGAAATGTGTCCTCTGCTTTTAACCATCACCCTTGGTGAGCAGTAGGCAGCCATGACAGGTGTGTGTGGGGACGGTACTTTGTTCAGTGGTGTCTTGGCAGTTAGGGTTGGAAATGTACAATGAATGGAAATAATGGGTTTAAAAGTAAGGCATTGAGAGTTGCCCAATCTAAGAGTAGACTTTTTTATTCACTTAATTTACTTCATCTAAGTAAAAGTATTGCGTTAACTTATTCTTAGAAGTACATTTTCTTCCAAAAAGTAAATGTAAACGGAGTAAATGGAACTCGTTACTACCTCTGCTTAGAATTACTTTTGGTGTCCTCGCCCCATCACGTGGCCATACAACTAGTTTAATAATAAAAAAACTTTGCAGAGAGGCTGTCAATCGATTAAAAAAATTATTATTTAGTTATTATTTAGTTATTATTAGTTATTTAACTGAATATTTTGCAGTTAAGTAACTATTCATTCTCAGAACCCTTGAAGGAAGTACACAAAAAAGTGTTAAATATTTATAAATGAAACGGTCCTGTTTTTGCTGCATCATCCATCACTGTGCAGCTACGTACAACACCAATTAATGAAAAGCATTCTGCTATTAGGTTATTAATCGGATTAGTCGTTAGTGTTTTGGTGTAATAAGACTCACCAGCAGGGACCACTATCAAGCGAAAAAAACTCCTCACGCGAGGTCATCCAGCCAAAGCCCAACCGGCAATTACCCCATCAGCTGTGATTGAAATGGGGCGTCCGGAAAGAATACAGAGCAAGTGACCCCCAGGAGTTGGGTCCTCCTCTCTGATGCTTGGCACAGACTCATAAAATCTCATCAAAAGTACACAAAAGCTCATTAGAGCGGCTTGATGGGAAAGATAAACGCCACTCGCGTGGACCTCTGAATGGCTCCATCATAATTCAGGGGCCCCCACCCCTCTTCAGTTCCTGTCCCCCTTCATCTTCAGAGAAGTAATCAGCGCAAGGTAAAGAATGGGGTGGGGAGGCCGGAGAATGAAGCGAGAGGGTAGCAAATACGCAGAACGCGGGCCGGAATTTATTTTTTAACCCCTGTCCTCGCCGTGCATTAATCTTCCGCCGACCCCCTGTTCAGTGGAGGGACTCGGAGTGATTTTCTCCAGCTTTCCACCGAAAGCCCTTCTCCCCCCCTCCCGCCGCTGGAAAAAATCATTAAATATCACCTGTCGTGATTTATCCCGACTTAATTAAATCCATCAGTGAAACAATGGTGAGGCAATGAGGTATGTAATCATTGGAATAGTAAATTAAATGATGTAAGGGGCCACTTGCTTTCCAATATTGACAGTGATGGAGAGGACATGGCGGACCCACGATGCTCAGCTGGGGGTCTGGAAAGTGGGTGGGGGTGTCACGCCTGACCACGTCACCCTGTCCCCATTTGAATGAATCCCCCCATCTGGCCCCGATGGCCCTGTGGGTTTCTTATGGATGACTTCCATTTAAAAGCTGTTATTCGGCTTGTGTGGAGAGCGTGTCTGTGTCACGGAGCTAATCGCACGGCCGATGCTCGCACGTAGGATCACGTCGGTTCCGAATCTCCACTAATAATCAGAGCAGAAAAGCCGAGTCGGGCCTTTAAGTCCCCCATCATGATGAGCAACATGCATGCAGCAGAAGGGTAGAAAATGAGGACGGCAGCCCCGCCCAGTAAAGATCTTTGTTGGTCCTGACTGGGAATCTGTGGGTGAATTAGGTCAGACCCTGATATCTGAGAGCCCACGTGACCTCTGCACTCTGCGGAGGCCAGCGGCCATCTTGACCGCGCAGCAGATGTTGTTCGGATGACGCCACGCAGGTACCGCGCCCACATGGCCGGGGCATTTGTGTGTGTGTCTGCGCATGTTTGCCTGTGTGCGAGAGTGTGTATCTGTGTGCTCTTCCTCTTACTACGAATGCGAGCGCACACGTATCGCCGTAATGGGCAAACATCAGCCGCAGCTGGGATGTTAATGCCAACAAATAGGATTACGCTCAGAAAGGATTTCTCAGCTAAGCATTTCGCCCTAATTAGATTTCTTCATCTCAGGGATGAATTGCCTTTTAGCAGTGAAAGCTGTCACAAGGGGAGCTGTTAGCCCCTTATAACTGAATTAAATGCATAATTAGTGATACAATTACATTATCCAGGGACTTTGTGTGTTTGTGCATGAGCAGCGAAGAGGGAGGGACGGGGGACGGAGTTAAAGAGACAGAAGGTATGACGGGGAGATCTGAAGTGTGAGTGAAGGTGCAGGGACATTAATGTGAAGTATAAGGAGGGACAAGGAGATCAGAGGTGGGGGTTCTTTATTCACTGCAGTTGAGATTGTAGTGTTAAAAAGTCTCTCGTAAACAAAGTATGTGAAAGTATGTAAATAAAAAGCTGTCACTGCGAATCCAAATGGTCCCTTTTAATACAAAGTCACAAAACTAACACTACAAAACACAGGTAGGGTGGAGACCCTAACGCACACCCCCAGAGGATTTCATAAGGACTTTTACAGGAATGAACCAGTTTGTAGTGGTTGAACGGGTTATGTGCAGGTGGGTGCAGGAGGTGACCAGGCAGTGACACCCGCACAGGACAATAATCGGGGTTATATAATGACAAAAACAACTCTCGGCTTTTTGCAATTTTTCCACAGAAAGGTAAGACTTGTGTCCACATTGAAGTCTTTTTATTTTTGGTTTTGTAGGAAAAATGACATTTTTGTACAACATGCAATTATGAAATAATACAAAAACATGTTGTACACTTCTGAACCTGAACACATCACACTAAAATAGTCAGTTTCATGTGAATTTAAGCCTGTCGCCTTTTTGTGTAGATAAACCATATAGATAAACCAATGGGATTTTCTATATGTGTCCATGCTGTTTTTCCAATTTGGATGAAATTTGAACGGAAAATATTAATCAGCCAAAAAATCCTGGAAAAAAATGATTAAAAACATGCCCCAAAAGTCCTACCTTTATCGTTATAGGTATGTCAGAAGAAGAATTTGTGCACATAGAAGAGATGAAACCTACCACATGTGCATGTGTCTTACATCTTATCACAGGTATGATTTCCCCCTTGCTGCTTTTCCTACTGGAATAGAATAGTACATTTTCTATGGAATGCAAATGGAAAACGCTATGAGGCATAAGATATGTAGTAATCATGTAGTAACATTAGTGAACACGGCCCATATGTTGCAAATGTGGAATGAATTCCCAGTCCCTGCACCTATTTGTTAATTTAATATTTCCGAATGAAGAGCAGCATGTGGACATTCCGCAGGTCATCCATAAGATGAGAAAGACATTTTCATACAGAATGACATGTGAAAATGTAATTTGGAAGTTGTGTGTGTGCATGTTGGGGGTCAGCGAGGGACCTCAGCTGGCACGGTGCTGGCGGTCGGTGGTGGAGCGCGTCGGCCGTGGGTGAGTGCGGGTCCTGCGCCTCTCCTCACACCGGCCCATTCATCACGCGCTGGCGTCTGACAGTGACGGATGGGTCAGGCCGGGGACTGGCACTGCCCCAGCTCAAGAATCATACGGGCCCAGGAGCGGAGTGACAGCCGGAGCGCCGTGTCAAGTGGCAGAACGACGGCGGCCATTAATAATCTGGGTCACATGATCGGAGGAGCTCACGATCACGGAAGAGGTGTTTTGCAGAGGTGGGTGGTAGTGATGATGATGAGAATGATGAGGATGATGATTACAACCATGATGGCCCAGAAGAGAGGTGTCACAGTGGGTGGGGGTGACAGTCACACAGGCCCTAGTATTTAATCAAACGCAAGGCTACATGCATCATGAATATATCAGCCCCGGTCTCAAACAGGAAACATTCTAATTATGCTGCTGAGAGTATTGGAATGAAATTTATTGGCACAGGAATTTATAAAAAATCAAACCAGTACATGCACTCAAAAAACGATTTGTTGGGTTAATTTAAGGGTCCTATTTGCCTGTCTTAGTTTCAAATAGCATAATTTTAATGTGTGCAAATAGGTGTCATAATTGAATTAAGTTTTTTTTAATTGTGGGAATAAAACTAGCATCTATGAACATTGAACCTTTAAAGATTTGTGAATAAGAGGAATGAAGATGTATTCATGATGTTGCCTTTTGGTGCATCTTGTTAGTGACACAGGTTGAGATTAGAAGCATCAAACATCTCGCCCTTCATATCATGTCCTCAACATGCAAAGGGGAGAAATACTTGCCATGCTTGTTGAAACCGTGTGCAGGTTGTCTGCAGTTAGTTTCACACCATTTCAATTCCATTGAAAATGTGTCATCAAGCGTTCCAAGTAGATTATTGACTACGATTAGCATGAAAAATTATAACCATCATTGCCTCCAAGTAGGTACATTTCCAATTTACATCTATGTAGAAACGTATCACAGAGAATATCAAACACATTCGAGGAAGAAGAGGTGGAAATGGAGAGCGTTTTTATAAAAAGGTCACGCAACTTTGATCTTTTTTGATGTGGGTTTCCTCAGTCTCGCTGTCCAGCGTATTAAAATAGTCCATCTTGAAGCATTAAAAAAACGTGTTTAATTCCTCACACATGATGACGCATGGTGCTGCTTCTAGAGGTGACGGCTCCACAATTAGAGGGTAGTATTTGAATCATTTGCCCTTTCCGCCTTGGCTGGTAAGGGACAGGCTAAATTAATATCTAAGCCGCTTCAAAGCAGCAGTGGCTTGTTGCATATTTATCCACCTCCAGCCCTTAAAAGGTCACTCAAATGGCAAATTACGAGACTGTTGGGCGATATGATCAAGCCCCGGCCGGGCGATGCCTTTAAAGTATATCTAAACACGAAAACGGCTTTTCCGGACACGCCCTGCACGCTAGGGCGCGTGCAAACTTTTTAATTGCCTTTCGTCCTTCATTGTGCTGATGCATGCAGAAACATGAGCTAATTCAGCATCTACTTAAGCCATTTAGCTTTCGTGCGAGGTGTAGGGACCCGCATGTGTCCCCTAATCCAATTCGAAGCCGCAATCAAAGTTCAGTGAATCAAGGATATTATAACCAAATCTGTAAAGACAGTGGGCATTCTGAAGACCAGTTCTGCCACCGCGAAGCTGTTTTTAATGCGATTGCCTGCCAAGATCCTCACTGAGGTGCTGATTAGATTCATTTATTGGAAAAAAAAAGAATTATATTTAGACGAAAGACAATGAGATCCCCCCCCTTCTCAACCACCTCTAAACGTGGCAACCTTGAGCTTGGAAGCCGTGTCGTCCCAGAAAATATCATTCTTGAGCGGAGGATGCCACCATGCCACATCTCAGGTGGTTAACTCCACGCTCCTCTTGGTTATGAACGTGGCAGACAGCAGGAGAGGCCAAAGCCACCGTTTTTCCCCTCCACTGAGATGCCTGTTCTGTTTTTATGTCTAGTATGTAAATGATTGCTTTATTTCAGACTTTGGGGCTACGTGATGGTGAGTTCGAGTGCAGCACAAGCAAACGTTGATCTTGACTTTACTGTAAATGGTGGAAAGAAAGTGTGGAAAATGAAATTAAATTTTGGTAAATGACTTTGTTCTGGAGTAAAAAGGAATAATCGTATTGAGAACATCTATGTGAGGTTTTTACCAAATTGTCCACATCTAATGGCGCCTGCTTTTGGGTGTCACTGCAGAATAAAGACAGGCCATTCATATCCATGCAAGAGATTGACTGTCTGTTTAAGCAGCAGTACGTCATCGCAAGGAGCTCCTGCAAAGGCCTCCAAAAATTCCACACGGACGCCAGCGTGACAGGTGACAGACAGGCGGGTCCATTTCCAAGCGTACGTGCAGGACTGCGACCAAGACAGATGCAAGAAATGCAGACAGCCGGCGCATTCATTCACCCATCGCTTGTGTTTGTGGGATGATGAACTAGGGCTCGCGTGCAATGAAAGTGAAATGCTTCAGGCTGCAAGATTCAAGGGCCGAGGCAAGGATTTATATATTACATGTGCTGGGTGTTAGATCTGTTTAAAGGTTCTTTTGGGGGGGGTCTGTTCCTGAGATTGAATCCCATTAAATTAAGTTTACCAGGGTTCTCTCATCAGGATCTAATGAGATCCTGTGATCATGTGATCACTCACATTTCTGAACAAATGCATTCAGATCTTTCCCCATATCACCCACAGACCTGCAGTCATTTGCATGACTTCAGCTGGGGGGGGATAAACGGCAGATTAGCGGAGTAAAGCTCTTGCCCCGCAGTCAAGTCCCTTAATCAACAGATTAGCCGGAGTGTCTGAACGCAGCGGAATATCAGGAATCACTCCAGCACCTGCGGAAGTCAGAATGGCGCTCTGTGGGACCGGCGGTGAGGGGCGGTGGGGGAATGTGGGCTCCCCCACCCTCCCCGTGACTCCCATCTGTTGAGTGCTCTTTGTCTGTGAAGTGTTCCAGCTGAAAAAGAGCCGTCTTACACTCTCAGAAAAGCCTCTTTAGCATATTCAGCTCCTTTTCGGCCCATTCTTCCACTACAGTTGCTCTCCGCTGATTTATTCATTGCCTTGAGAGACCACCACCCCCCACTGCACCTCCCAGAAATCCAGCTCGCACAACCCTTCTTCTCCAACCCCTCTCCTTCCTCACCCTCCTCTCGGGTCTCGCCGTGGCCGGGAGGAACGTCCCGGCATCCTGCTGGAGGCCTGTTCACCCGTTTAGTTGCCCTTTGTGGCCAATTTCATGCCATGTACCGCTCTATGTTCCTGTCCTTCATGAAGCTGTCAGCCACATAAAGGTGGCCTGACCGGGGTCGAGCCACGACTGGTGGGAATGGCCCTCACCTCGGCCCACCCACAGCACCGCTTCTCCATCCAGGAAGGGAAAATAGGGGCGTCGCCAGGAGCTGACGAAGGGAGGGCTTTAATTTGACTCCCGGTTTTTTATTATGCAGGCCCCCCGAGGAGAGAACACTTTTACAAGGCGGCGTAAAGCCCTTTTTAATAATAGGGCCGGGGGGGGCAGAGAATGGGCCCCGGCAGCACCGTTTGACTGCCCAAGGCGCGCTCTAATAAAGTGTGCCATTCATCCCCGGATCCCTTTCACTGAGCCTCTATGGGGGAAATTTAGGGTAGGGTGCCTGTGTATGGAGTGCCAGGGAAAGCTGGATCCGCGGATTCGTGCACACACATCTTAAGGTGTCTTTCTCTCCTCGAGCTTCCTATGGCCACCGGTCCTCCCACGGGGCTTTTGTCCATGGTGGTCAAGAGGTGTGAGATCATGACCAGTGCAAGTACCAGCTTCTCTTCTTTTTTTCCTAAAAGGAGAATAGATAGCGAATAGATAAACATTTCCTCTCTGGACTCCTTCCATCTGGGTTAGGATCATTCACAAAAAAAATCGATATATTTTATTATAATAGAACCCCTCACAAGCACTGTCAGCTGCCAATTCTGTACAATATTGTGGAATATTCTAGCTTTTATGTTGCTAGTTTGTTTTTGCACACACTGTCCACTTATATTTCATATTTTTTGTATAATTGTGCTGAACAGGTATACTGCACTGCTCTAATGTTATTTTTGCATTTCAGGATTTCATTTCAGAATTTTGCACTTTGATTGCATGGCAGTAAAGTCTTCATTTCATTCACTTTAATTCACCAATGAATTTATGCGGAAATTTTTAAGTGAGGAGGAATTTTAATCTCTGTAATACAATTAGTTTTTTTGACCAATTTTTGCATTTAGCATCAAGTGAACATATTTTCTAATACCGGTACTGGTATTAGAAACCAATTAATAACATTGCACTCTTGTGATTGTGTGTACTAATTTCAATTAGTAACTCTTCACAGTAATAATCCTCTAATCCATTAATAACTTGTTAATATTTGTTCATATTTGGCAGTTAAAATAGCAGATCAATAATGCTCCTTTGACATAAACTTTTGCCACTTTTTCCACTTTTTCTTTTTTTGCCCATTGATTTGATCAGATGATAAAATTCCTTTTTAGTACCAGGAAAAAATAATAATAAAAATGAACTAATGTCGCCAGAATACACTAATGTAAAAAGCATTGCCCCTATTGACTGTGAAATGACTTCCAAAGGCTTATGAAAAGCAAATTATACATCATCAACCATCTCTAATGTCACTATGATTGTGCCACAAGCGGAATATTAATTAATGGCACATGACGTGCAGCAAGTGAATGCGGCGGAGTGGCGCAATTAAGGCGGGCAAAGTTAATGCTGCGAGGTGTTAACAGATTGATTCGGCTAATCTGTTAAAGCGGCGCGGCAGTCAGCATGGGGCCGCCCGGATTGTCTTAAGGTGGCCTGGTGTGTTGTGTGTTAACCAATTTCACGGCCATCTGTCACACACTGTTAAAGTTTGCAGCGGCACGTTCAATTCGAGAAGAGAAGAGAAGAGAAGAGAAGAGAAGAGAAGAGAAGAGAAGAAATTGCCGCTGTTGATTGGAATAGACCATACCAAATGCTGCGTTGCCTCCTCAAGTTCATTCAGTGCAATGAAACCAGACCAGAGACTTTTCTTTCCAGCTAATTATGTGGAAACTGCAAAGACAATGAAGCATCTGGTGGTCTTTCTCCGCGGCTTCAATTTTTCTCAATATTGTGACAGGCTAATACATTGTGGCTGAATGCAGCACCCCAGCAGGAATTGGCTTGAAAAGGCCGGGTCAGGAGAGAGCAAATAGATGAATTTATAACTTGCCTTTCACATTAAACAGCTATATTGTTTCACTGGGACCCCGCCCCCGACTCCTACCACTGTTCCTCCTCAGAGACCAGCGCTCATTGGTAAAACATTTTTCCTTTTTTCTCTCGCTCTCTTTGTCCGTGCCACCCAAACTGAGTCTGGCCTCCCCCTTTTGGAAAATCCTGGGTCACCGGTGTTGGCCAGCCTCCCCTATTCCCCCCAAACCCTCCTGACATACAGGACAAGAATAGAAAGGGGAGACAATTCACCAGACCCACTCAGGAAGGACAGGCAGGGTGGGGATGGGGGACAAGGAGCCCCCCCTTTTGATTGGCAGGTGGTTCATGACTTAGGCAGGACCTTAATCTCCACCATCCAAAGTTAACAAATGCAAGACTGCTCTCAAGGAAATTCAGAAAAAATGGTTATTAATGCGATGGCACATTCAGCATTTCTGGATGAAGGACAATTAAAATAATAAACACAGTAAACTACAGACATTATAATGTCATTAATCAGCACGTTTTTAGCAATACATTTTTTTTTTAAGTTAAATGCCCCAGGGGGTTTTGGAAGATGGGAGATGCCTAGAGATCAAACTCACCACTGATATTCGAGGGTCCTCCACTTCCCCTCTCTCCGGCTATAATTAAATGTGCACTTCATTAATGTAAATTGGGGAACTTTAATGCCCTTGTTGAAATTCTGAGGAAAGTGCTGTGGCCCTGCGAAACGCTCCAGTATCATTGCAAATTAGATTAGGGACCAAGAAAGGCAGTAAAATTAGAATGATAATGGTTGATATGGCTGCCTGACAGGCAATGACTATTCAAGGATCAATGGGACGCAGAATGCTCCGCGAAGCGCACTCTCAAAGGCAGGGACAAACGTCAGCCTACAGATGTTGCCTTTTGGAAGCACTTAAAATTAGTTTAAATTTGGTAAATGGTTGGGATTTAGAAGCTCTTAGCCAGGCTGTAACAGACAAGAATACATTGAAATGTTTTACCATCCTTTTATTAGCATAAAATGGGATATGGAGTGATTTGCATTTGCAACAAGTCGACTTTCCCCCCCCTTCATGATCATCAATTTTTTTTCAGTTTAAGTATAGCATTTCATCCGTCCCCTCAT
Source organism: Denticeps clupeoides (assembly GCF_900700375.1). Classification (NCBI taxonomy): domain Eukaryota; kingdom Metazoa; phylum Chordata; class Actinopteri; order Clupeiformes; family Denticipitidae; genus Denticeps; species Denticeps clupeoides. Next base: position 56,730 of record NW_021629814.1, on the reverse strand, counting down.
CCGCGGTCTTTAGAATGAACCTTTTTGCTGAGCTGCTTTTCATCTTCTGTAATCCTTTTAAAAGAGGGCCCTGGGGTTGATTTTATTCAAGACAATCTAATGAAACACACCAATTACAAGGTCATTTTGATTAAAAACCAATGAGTGCAAATAAAGAAAAGAGAAGGACGTTTCACTGCAACTTTAGATTCATGGCCTCTTTTGTTAACTTGGGGCTTTTGGCCACCTCCACGCCAGACGTGGTAGGTAAGAAGAAGCACGTGGCCAAGAGGAAAGCCTGAAAGTGGTTCCACCTCAAACACACACACACACACACACACACGTACTGGCAGCCAAAGCAGCCGCCTTCCTGTACCAACTGCTTAGCCTTTCATTCCGAGCCCTTTCTCTCTGTAATCTGACATCACCGACTTAATACGTTTACACTCGAGGTAAACAGCCCAGCGCTTTGATGAGGAGGGGCCGACCCCAGAGTGTTTTGGGGGGTTATTTGATGGGGTAACACTGAGGGGTGGTGGGTGGGTGGGTGGATTTGTTGGCCGTAGGAAGTGACTTTTAACTGGCTATTTGCTGCAGCCACTTAGGAAATGCAAAGAGCGAAGATTAATGTGAAGAGGCATTTCCTTATGATGGTGCTTGGAATTAATGCTGAATTAACGAGTACAAAACACGGAGAACGTAAAGAAATATAAATACATACAAATATATATTTATATATTATTACATACAAATATATTAATATATACAAATGCAAACAAAATGATTGAAAAAAAAGGAGTCAGAGGGAAAGCCTATAAGAACATTTTTATCACATTTCAAGTCTCCAGTCCACCAAAGTTCACTATAGCTGGCAGTAAAATAATAAGAAGTTATGGAGCAAGACCATATTGCCAACAAATCTCTAATTATCCATATAGAATGGAGACATTAACATTGTAAGTAACAGCAACATAACAACATAAAGTCAAGAAACTCTTATTCTGTGTATAATCTTGTGAAAATCACAAGCGGCGCATTTTACTGGTTTTTAATAGACCCTCAATCCAGACCCTTTCTGAAAACAAATAAAAGTATAGAACTTATGTACTGCTCTTCTAAACGTTGTCGTTAAGCATCCTCCAGTTTTAACCACCATTTGAAGATCAGCCTCCATGAGCACCATGAGCACGTCCCGCCGGTGGCGAGTCGATACTGAGTCCTGAGAGACGGTCCATGCCAAGACAATTCGCTAGTAAAGAGGGTGGCACGCGTAGCGGCTATTTTGGCTTAATGGGCAGTCTGGCGAGTGTGTTCCCCGCAAGGCACCCAATCAATCGGCCTCTGAGATGAGCTGCTCTTCCTCAAACGGACTTTAATTCCGTAATCCCTCCCTGGATCAGCCCCCATTGGGAATTACAGGCAAAATCTTCCTAACGGTTCTTTTTTTAATATGGCCGAGATGTAAAAGCAGACCAGCAGGATTTTTCACACATTCAAGTGGCAATTTATTTTTTCAGATGCGGTTTCAGGAGTGGAAGCAGAAAGCTAATAAGCTTCCGGAAACAATCTGATGCTGCACGATTAATCATCTTCTGCCGTGATCACGAGGCGCTTCCGGGCGTCCTAAAGGCCAGGCGCGCAGGTATAACGCTTAATAATCCATTCGCCGCTTCATTCTTCCAAAACTGGCAACATCTGGTCTTTTTTTCAAACAGCTTAAGGTGATTGTTTACCAATTTGGAATTTCCATTTCCAAATTCTATTAGTATATAAAGTGCATCTCTCTCTCTCGCCCTCTCTCTCTGAGGGTGTTCTTTGGCAAGGATGCATGTCCTCCGGGGCCTGGGATCAATGGTAAAAAGCGGAATTAGTCATTCTAAATCATGCGTCCGTGGTCGAAGAGCGGCCCTCCGAAAATCATTAAACAATCATGTATTCCCATTGATTTATTCAAAATACCTGGAGGGGCAGCAGATTAAACGGCCGCTAAAGGGAAGCTAATGCCGATTAAATGGCCGCGGGATGGGTGGTCCTTGGGGTCTGTTTCTGCCCTAATCAGTGGGAAACAATGCCGCTGCAATCACCAGTCTAAGCAGGTCTATTAAGGCTCCTTTATTTGACGTATTTATGTATTGCAAATACTGGAGAGCACATTAAATGGAGTTTATTCACAGCACCTTTGCATTTGGCTGTAAACAGGACGAGGGGAACGATTGCTGTTTTTGCTGGTGGTGTAAACAGAACCCTGATGTGGTATCTATAAGTTATTATAATAGCCCATCAATTTGCAGGAGATGGCTTGCCTAGGAACACTCTCTAAAATCTGAAATTTAGAGGAAATATGTAACATACTCAAAAATGTTAATTGAGGCCCAACCTGAGTAAAGGATATATAAATGAAATTCATTTCATGTAAAATAATCATTATGAAGGTGTTAAAATTAGCACGGTCAGGGGGCAGAAAATTATACGTCATTACATTATTTATTCAGCAGGTGCTAAAAGACAATTTGCAAGTTTCTCTGAAGCAGCCTTCAGGGCTGGAGCAGATCCACTTCTGTATTTTAAACTATTGTTTTTAATCTCAGACTATCACACAACCCTCCATTTAATATGTAGCAGGGCAGATGGAAAGGGGCACTTCCTGTTGTACAATTTGCAAAGATTTGAATAAGTCCTCCATGTAATTTCTCTGAGACGTGGCTGTGAAATAAGGAGAATCTTAAAATCTCACAACTCATTTCGTTTTTTTTAAGAAATTTTAATCAAGAGAGATTAGGAGTTTTTCCCCAATGTGCAGGAGATGAAGGAGGATCCTGTTTTAATGTTCAAGACCATCAGCACAGCTTGTTCGTCCAAATAAGCCCCAAAATGCAGGGTTACTACTGCCTGTCTGCTGCATGGCAAATTGGCTAAAGGTTCAATGCTGTTCAGAGATTACCAGGAGCCCTAGTTTTTATGCATATCACATATATAATGCATGCATGTGTGTCCATTCAAATCCAGAAATCATACTGAACCTGCCGTGTGCCGCCCTCCATCGATCCGGGCTGGCAGGAGGATTTGCACCAACCCTCCGCATTGTGTTCCAGTCCAAATATCATTTATTTAGTTATTTGTTTGTTTATATATTTTGCATATTGAATTATCTGCACTAAGCTCATCAACTGATACATTTTTTCATATATTTGTCATTTATAAAAAGATGATTTTGTTATATGTAAATTCACATCACCATATATTCTCTATGGATGAAACGGTTTTAATCGGTTCACTTTCCAGTTGTTCATGTATTTATTCTTCATTAATAACACTAATGGTGCAAACGAGGTGTAGTTTAAAATGAATTTCATAAAAACAACAAAAGCAATCATTATCATACAGCATTTGTGCATTCCTGGAAATTGTCAGAACCTGTTTGTTTGGCCATAAAACTGACAAAACTGCACTGTAGCTCTAGGTCCATTTATTCTGCTGCCATTATGCTCCAAATCGAATGGATGTCAATTGGGAGACCAGAAATTTAATTCCAGTCAGGAGTCCACTGGCCACCCAGACCACATAATGCTCAGTCCTGCTCACTGAGTCAGCATATTGAGCAGAGCATCAATGGTTTATGCAGGTACGTGCAGATTTCTTTAAACAAAGCGGTTTAAATGGAATTCCCATTACAGAGTTCCTATTCTGAATCACTAAAGTAATTGATAATTGCAAACCTTATACTGAAAAATCTTGTTTGAAGAGTTTGACTTTAAATTGTTGCCTTTGTGGCTCAGTGTAAAAATTTAAGTGATTATGAAAGGCCGGCGTGGCTTCTCAGGCCCTGCTGGTCAAGTCAAGTCCAGTTAACGTTGTTTCTAAAGCACTTTAACAGCAGCTCCACTGCTCCAAAGTGCATAAACACACAGATATACATAAGAAAACTGAAAAATACATGGACGGTAGAAGCAATAAAAAAAGAAATTAAATATGTAAATTTATACGGCAGATATGCCAATTTAATGTCAAGTGGTAGCTGGATCCACAGGCGGGGCCAGCAATTGCGTTTTGCTTGAGGCAAGATGGGGGACGTGGAGGAGGGCGTTGCTGCTCGATCTTAAGGATCTCGGAGTTTGGCTGAATGTGAACAAGATCTGTTATGTAGGGTGGGGCCTGTCCATTTAGGGCCTTAAAAACCATCTATAAGATTTTTGTGCAGTGACGTATGAGCTGAGTGTCCCTGCCTGCAGGCGCGCTGCAGCACTCTGGACCAGCTGAAGTTGGTGTCTGCAGCCAGCATGGTGGCACCTTCTTGTTGCGATGAAGACGGCCAGATTAATAGAGCCGTATCTGGGCGATGGCTGGTCCAGCATTTAAAATGGCGCGCAGCCTCCAAACTACGAAACTCCCCTCAGATGGGGAGACGTGAGGCCAGACAGGATTTACATTAGTAAGGTGACATCCAGCAATGCAAAACTCAATGCTGTAAAGCATCTAAAAAGTTAGAGCTACAGCAGAAGGTTGTTAAAAAGAAGGCCGTAAAAAATCATGAGCTTGTAACTACAATGATAGATGACAGAGGCTTTTATAAAAGGCAAAAATTTTATATTAAATTGAATAATTCATTTTCTCATAAATGTAATGAGGCATCTTTCATTGTCACCAATAGATGAGGAGATATAATGTCATGTGACACTAATGGTTCTACTCGACCCTGAATGGCGTCTCTTCTGGGGAAAATGTGCAAGGATGGACGGATGCCAGCGTGTCGGTGGGGACGTTGGACGCTGGGACTGTTAAAAGACTGCTGAGGGCGGCTGTCAGGCCCGTTTCAGCAGGGGAATCCAGTTCATCATCACATTTTCTGCCGTGTCATTTGTCCCCCACCCAACACACAGACGGGTCCCGACAGGCGCCTGGACCCGGGCCACCACGGTGAAAACAAAAAGTCAATGCAACTTCGCTGAAAACTCATCTTGACAAAAAATAAAACCCCCTCAAGTCATCTTGAGCGACAGTGTGTGCGTTTTGTTGAGTGTGTACGTGTGTGCAGTGAAATTGAATGTGTGTGTGTGTGTGTTGCTGTGCAGGTGCTAAAACACGGTTTGATAAAGCGCGGTTATGCCAGAGATCGACTCCCCGCCCAGACGCCTTGTGTCAAGACGTTGCGGGATCAATACTTCTTTAGCACAAACACACAAAATAAGAGCTCTTTCATGAGCCCCGCTGCCCCTCCGCCGGGGCGATCTGCATCGACGGCAGAATTGACTGCTGCGCGGGGCTTTACTCTCGGGGTAATCAATGAGGGTGGGGGGGTTGAGATCTAGTGATTTAGTCCATCTGCAGGGTGCTTAGCTCTCCAGATTATTTGGAACGCGTTGAAAGCGCCGAGGGGAGATTACAGGCCGTTCGGACGCCTCCAAGCCGCAGCGACGACACCGACTACACAACCAGGTCATATAGGACCCACAAAGAGCCAATCACACGAAGCTACAGGCTTTTATCACACAAGCACGTCAAAACAAAAGAAAAAGTGGATCAAAATGTTGTTGACCCCCCTCAGACAGGAGCAGCAGTTGGCATGGTGGATTATTGCAATGAGAACCTGTCTTGTTTAAATGGCAATACATTTTCTGACAAGTTGGCGCAATACCGCCGGCCTCATTAAGCATTCGCTCAGAGCCGCTGAGGCGGGAACATTTCATATGTTGTTTTTTATATTAGACATTTGAAGACATACATTAGCTTGAAATGCAGCACAGAACATGTAAACTCATAACACAAAAAATACATAGTTCATAAAAATTTAAACTACATAACATCCTGTTCATTGATAGAGGCTTTCATCCAGATCAATTTTACAGATAATCATTGGCATAAAAGTATGAATAAGCAATGTGAGTAGCACATTAATTACACGTAAATGAGTGGACAGGTCACACCGTGTGGTCATGTGTTGTAACTCAGTTCACCTACATGCATGGTCAACACACGTGTAATATGAAATTAATATTTTACATCCGAAATAATCCATAATTATTTCTCATCTGTGCTATATCTGTCAGACGAGCCTCCGCCGACCTTATCTTCTGCCCTTCTGCCGCTCACAGGCGGTGATTGAACGCCGGGGGATTAGTGCATCCGGTGCAGAGGTCAGGGAATCATGCTGCTGTTCCCAAACCTCCCCGGAAACTGAGACCATTCCAGTCCAAAATGGCGATTAAATTAAAGAAACTGATGGAAGTTGTTATTTTCTGCTTATTTTAATAGTTCCACTTTCCCACAACTGCAAATTTCCTTCCTTTAGAAAATTGATATTGATGTAATGAAATGAATGCAGCACAGGGTCTACACTTAAACTACACTTTACTCTCCCTTTTTTTGGTATTTTTTCTTTGTTTAATATTAGTGTTGGTCTACTAGCTTACAAAGAATATTTATTATTGACTGCCATCCACTTTCAATACTGCAGTCAGGAACCCAGCGAGTGAGAAATGTTCACTTCGACTACATTGAATTAATTAGAAATGACTTCCTGATGTACCACCACACGAAGCACAAAACATCTTCAAATGCATCTTCAAATAGTCCAAACTGAAGATTCAACAGAAGGTCACTAAAATGAAATCATCATGTACCCACAATGCCCATGTCCCCCGGAATTTACAATAACAGTCCCCATGAGCATTATAATCAAACGCCGTCACCTCCCTTAAATGTGCCTCCTCTGCGGAGAAATGGAAGGAAGGAGATGAAGACAGAAGGCAGTTGAAGGAGTTTTCCCTGTGCTGGGATGACAGGCAGAGGGAACCAACAAGACAGCTTCATTTATTCGCTGATGGACAGAGATCCCTGGCTGGAGCAACATGTGGATGAAGTAGCCTGTGCCAACACGCCTTCTACTTTACATTTACATTACATTTACAGCATTACCAGACGCCCTTATCCAGAGCGACTTACAGTCAGTAGTTACAGGGACAGTCCCCCCCTGGAGACACTCAGGGTTAAGTGGTCTTGCTCAGGGACACAATGGTAGTAAGTGGGATTCGAACCCGGGTCTTCTGGTTCATAGGCGAGTGTCTAACCCACTAGGCCACTACCACTCTACTTTCCCTTTATCATGAATAAATATTGGCGCTTCCCACCATCCGACTTGGCCACTTGCACACAGACGGTGTCGAAAGGGGGAAAAAAACACCGAATTCGCCTTTTTTTCCGGCTCTTCATTAAACTGTCAAAAAACGACGGATCCGGGGATGATCTCTTATCAAAGAGCAACTCCAGCGGTCATTAACCCCTGACCCTGGTGAATAAGGAGCGGGGGGCCGTTAGCCTCTCGTCTGATTGTTTGGAAGGAGATTCCCAGGAGCCTCTGGGAGGCGTCAGGCACAAAAAATCCGTATTTTTACACTGATGCTGATGGCTGTTGACTCACTGCGCATGAATCTCCATTTCTCAGATCCAACAGAGGTTCTCCTGGGAGCCATTCTGGTCCACAAAAAGTACATTTCACCCATTGCTGTGCATTATTCCATGTAATTGCTGCATTAATAGCATGTAGTTACGGATTAACCGATGCTGGGGCCGCTGTGAAACTGATGAATGAAAAGAATAAAAAGCGTGTTTTAATGGGAAGGGGGGGTGGCAGGTGGAATAAACTTCACTCCCGCATCGCTGGCACCCGTTTAACCGCGAATGAAAAGGTGGACAGACAGGCGATACGTGTACTCCTCTTTATTCAGAGGCCGATAAACAAAGCAGCGAATATGTATCCCAGCCACTTCTGACCTGTCGCTCCAGCATGAAGAGACAAGACTCCTCGTCTTCCACACCGCCGCTGCCGCCGCTCTCTATCACTGTCAATCACCCAGGAAGCCCCGCCCTCTCTGAAGGCCACTGACAGAAGATTAATTCCAGTCAGCTGCTGAAAATAATTATTGCATTAAGGGAACAGTAATCATTATTTAGAACATGATTAAATATGTCTGCGTCTATTGACTCGGGGGCCCTTGTGATTTATGTATTTGTTTAGTCAATAGTCTAATGTAAATGATGTAATTAATTATAGGGCGGTGGTGTCGGGTCGCTGGCGAGAAACAATCCGCGATTCGCCGGAGGAATCGGAGCGGTTCGGGGAATTCCACAGTCCCTTAATATCATTCTTCTTCTTCTTCTTCTTCTTCTTGTCCTCCGCGGCTCTCTGTCATACAGCTGTCATTGTGCTGTGACCGGCACATGCGTCCCCAGCGCTTAATCCCTCGTTCGAAGGCGGACGGGGAAGGACAGATGTCCTCCCGCCTGTGTGAGAGGAGAAGGGGGGACTTATTAATGGCCTATTAATGGCTTTGCCGATACATTCATTTCATATCAAAATGTGATAATAATCCTGCAGAAGTGCCCGGACTTGCAGACTGCTGACCTCCCAGACCCTCACACAGTTTCAGACGTTTTTTTTATTTCTTTCCGAAATGATGCTCTCCAACAAACTAAATAATCATCAGGACCTCTATTACAACTCTGAATAACAAGTTTATAGCTAATGAACTAATGAATAACGTAACAGAAGCAGGTTTTCAGCAGTAAAACGGCGTGTTCTGGGAAGTCCACAGCAGTGGCGTTTAAACCTTCTCTCGTTTGGACAGTTTGAGCACGCTGAGCTGATCAGCTTATCAGCAGCTTGTCATTTTTCACGATGGCTTGTTGGTGTTGAAATCGTAATAAATACTGAGTTTAAAATGCATCATTAATGCTGTTGTTGCGACATGTCCACCGTACTCCTACCTCGCTGGCATTTCTACTGGTGAGCTGAGGCTGTTCGCTGTGGTCATAATGTCATTTTCATCTGGAATTCAGTTGCCTGTAACTGTGTATTTCCAGACCTGTGTGTTCTATTAACAGTAAAAGGCGTTTAATCCAACCCTCACACAGGAGCACGTTCCTCCATTTCCCTTGAGAAGACATGGGCTTCATTCAGAGCGCTTCATGACTATCTCCCTCCTGAAGGATCACTCAGTCATCACTCACTCCCTCTTGGGAGGTCAGGGGTCACCAGGAGTCCCTCGTCAAGATCAGCAGGAGTAATTTCCATTTTAATGTCACACTTCCAATCTATCAAAGATGCTCTGTACAAGACACAAAGGGTTTAAGTGCTCTTCATATATCATCGTGCCGGGCTGATGGTCAGCGTTGCTCCTTCATATCCTGCTATCTGTTGCCCTCTCAGGCAATAACAGGCCCACCCTGCCATAACTAACAGGCGGTGGAGTGGCTAAAACATGTCACATGTCTTTACGCCCATGTCCCGTGCATTCTTGCTGTCACTGTGGCACGTGTGCTCTTTTTTATTTTTATATGGGGGACATATGGACATATTATACATATTTGAAAATCAAATGTCTGTAAGATCCAGATGTTTGATCATGTCTTGAATAAAATGCAGTGCGTTATATTGTTTGTAGGGTATATTATATGGAGGCTAGGGACAGAATTAAACTGAAAATCAAGTATTGATCTTTGAATGTCTAGGACCCGTCGGCCAGTACTTGTCTTTGCTCCATGTTGATGGCGCATTAATAAAATGTAATAAATGAATCATAAAGCTGCCATGGATGCTGATTCCAGAAGTGTTAATGGATTCATTTTTATGATTAAATTCAGTATCTGAATGAACGTTGCACTGGGATTGAGAGCTACTCGCTCTCGCTGTCAGAGGGAGTCAGCGTTGTAGAAAACAGGGGTTCTGTGTCGAGCGGTGAGCCCAACTGGACCGTGGTGGACGGCTGGACGGGGGATCATTTTTCCCTGTCAGGACGCCGGCAGCGGAGCCTCACCTTGCAATGTTTGTATTTCAAAAAACAAAATGATGTTTTGGCCGTTCAGAGACTGGGCCGTTCCAGTTGCTGAATTTCCCCAGTGCCTGGAGCAGATTATTAATGCGCTCCACTAACTGTTAATTTCACTTTGGGGGAATGATTTATGGCCAAGCGAGGAAGAGAGGCATAATCTAATTGAGATCAGAATAGCTGTTTTCTCGCACAGTCACACCGGACCTATCCAGATGGGGCACTGTGATTAATGTCTAATGAGCAAATAATCCATGAAATTAATAAAAAACAATTCTTCAACAACATGCCTCAATTGGAGAATATAAATGAATGAAATTGGGATGGAAGTGCTTTTTTCATTTTTTTCACCTTGATCAGTCCTGCGATTGTGCCAGTGCAGCAACAAAATTGACGTGGAGATGATTGGGATGAATGTGACCTTACAATGAACAACATAAAAAAGAGGGAATATATTCATAATTGTTAGCTGGCACAGTTAAATTATAACGGTAATTTTCATTAAAAACGAATTATTTAAATATTTTATTTAAAAAAATAGTAATGTAGCAGAATACTTTTATATGTATGGTAAAACCAATAAACCAAATTATTTCTATAAATAATTATTATTCTGTAAAGTGTTTCACTAGGGATATTGTTAATTAGTAACTAATGATAATTATTCATCCTAGGAAGAATAGTTACACATTTTTTATTAGCAAGTAATGAATTAATGAGTAATTAACTTTGAACTAATAATCTAGTATTAATTAATCCATTGTTCATTAGCTAACAATATTTTAATTTGGTACTCAAAAGTGTTTTCCACAGGGAAAAAAGCAGAAGCACAGTTTTATTCCCGGTATTCCTGTTGCTCTTCATGTAAGTCAATTTGTTGAGTGGCAGCTCTAAATTGAGCCTTCATGAAAGAGTAAATGAGGGGAAGAGCTGGAATAAAGCAATAACCAAATGCACTGCTCTAAATAGGCACATTAACTGAGAGTGAACCTTTCCGAGTCAGCATAACCATTAGCGTGCTTTGAAACCCTGTATGACCCATTCAGATCTACTTAAAAAGATCTATGCTTTGCAGGTTAGAAAAAAAACCTGGAACCAGCAATGAAATTTTCCTGATGATGATCCCTCAAAAAATGGCCCATGTGTCTTAATCCCATCATCTCTCTAAATTATAGGCTATATTGATTTTCATGTGATGGCTCCATATTTCAACATTATAATGTGCAGCGTAGCACCTTGTGCAAGGATAGCTTACTTGAAAATCATTGGACACATTTACTGTATTGTGTAATTAATGCGCCGTTAATGAAATGAAGCGCTCACATCATTTATCCAGACCCGGTAATGAAGTCTAGGCTGAGAATTAGCACACCCTTCACACCAGCACCGACCTGCAACACCAACGTTCTGCATTTCGAAATATTTTCATCAGATCACTCTGACTACATTTTTCAAGATTTCTTCCATGCATTCTCTTGACAAATTGTAAAAAAAATCATAATGATGAGATAATGATAACAAGCTGAACTGTATAATTAATTGGACTATAATAAAATTAATTATATTATAATCTGCACACTCTTAATGGTTCTGTTCTTGGCTTTACTGGATTCAGAAATGAAAGTGAAGTGAAAGCGAAGTGATTGTCATTGTGATACACTGCAGCACAGCACACGGTGACACAACAAATTTGTCCTCTGCTTTTAACCATCAACCTTGGTGAGCAGTGGGGCGCCATGACAGGCGCCCGGGGAGCAAAACTATTACTAATATTACTAAGAAAATCATTCTGTGTCAGGAATGTGATTTCATTTGATTGCTCTATTGAGAAAATTATTATTTAGATCTTAGTTGTTTACAATGACAAAAAAGTTAATCTGTAAATCTATGAGAGTTTTAAAGTAAAACTTTGTACACATGGAGTGTTTCGTATGATGGCCCCGAAGACCAGAACTCTGTTTTATTTATTTGAATATTTCTTTTCAGCTCATGATTTCCCTAAATCACTGTCGACCTAAGCATGTTGCTACAGGACAACGCAGAGACTTCCAGAACCTTCCAGAACCTTCCCCATTCTGAATGCAGCGTGCTCCACACCACCTCCAGGCTCAGCTCAGCGCCTTGATTCAGGTGAGCAGCTCTCGGTGTGGGGAACACATTTCAATTTACTTAGAGCACAGGTCCCGCTCGCCTCACTCCATAAACACCTAAGGATTAGATTGGACACACTTAAACTCATTGGCTGTAAATAGGAAAGACTTTGCGGTCACCAGACTTTATAGTCCTATTATAATCCGTCTGAGAGTGACCTCTTCAATAAAGCCAGCAGAACAATTGGGGGTGTTGAGTTGTGGGGGCTCCAGGCTGGTTTTGGCTTCGGCTTTGAGGCTGGAGAGATGGCGGCTTCATCACACTCCGGTGTGGGTGGTATTGAACCAGCCGCAGCGCTCTGGCCGAGTGAGGAATTGATGGATTGATTGGTTCATCGATACGCCACCCCTTCCAGTCATGGATACGCGGCGCCAGTTCTTTCCTCCGATTGGCAGCTGTGGGAATTTGTGGTAAGGAAACCAATGAAACGTCTCGCTGTCCTGAGTCAGCACCTCACGAGACCCCCGTTGCGTGTTGCCCCATGGTGTAAAATTTGGATCTTGCAACTGATAAGTCAATAAGTCAACAGTTACACCAATAATCGATGGACCCTGAACCAGTCCATGCTAATTACCCTCTGTCCTATTTACGTCTCTATGTTGGCCTTTACGCTGTTATAGCAGACGTTTGTACCCTCTCTCTCCCTCTCTTTCTTCTTTCCTGTGTGTGGTGTGTGTGTGTGTGTGTTGGTGTGTATGTGTGTGTGGTGTGTGTGTATGTGTGTGTTGTGTGTGTGGTGTGTGTGTATGTGTGTGTGTGTGTGTGTGTGTGAGTGTGTGTGTGTGTGTGTGTGTGTGTGTGTGTGTGTGTGTGTTGTGTGTGTGTGTGTGTGTGTTTTTGTTGTGTGTGGTGGTTGTGTGTTGTGTGTGTGGTGTGTGTGTGTGGTGTTGTTGGTGTGTGTGTGTGTGTGTGTGTGTGTGTGTGTGTGTGTGTGTGTGTGTGTGTGTGTGTTTGTGTGTGTGTTGTGTGTGTGTGTGTGTGTGTGTTTGTTGTGTGTGTGTGTGTGTGTGTGTGTGTGTGTGTGAGTGTGTGTGTGTGTGTGAGTGTGTGTGTGAACGTGTGTGAATGTGTGTGTGTGTGTGTGTGTGTGAATGTGTGTGTGTTGTGTGTGTGTGTGTGTGTCCTGGTGGTTTTCCAGAGGGCCTCCAAGAACAAAGATGGATTGATTCATACGCGACTAATTCTATAATGGTTAGCTTAAAGAATGCCTGGGACTGTCTCACCCCGCCTCATTATCATTATAATTTGTTTATCATTACATTATAAATTCCTCATCTGGCCTTCAGTTGGGACGCTAATAGAATTACGCTGATATCCCCCCCCCGCGCACGGACCGGCGTTTCAATTCCCCCGGACTTATACCAAGTTAAGGAATTAAGCCGAGCGCCGTAGAGCCGACCTCCATGAGAGGGAGAATGTATAAAATCATTTGCCAAACGATGATAGTGCGCCCGGCCATCATTCGATTTTTATTTTAATCGAGAGACAGTTTTATTGAGAAATACAATTTTTAGCCATTTCACTAATAGAAGAACTCAGACGTTTTTTTTATTCCTTCTTTTATTCATTGAGCTCAGCAAATCTTGCCAGTTCATAAGAAACAAGCCTCATTTTATTTAAAGAGCCCCCTCGCAGGGCCATGCGAGCTGAGGGCCAGGGACCCGCTCGGCAGGAGGCCGGGATCAGGGCCCCATTCAACAGACACAACTGCTGGGAGACAAATTGCTACAAATTGTGATTTTTCCACTCTGAGGGATTACAAAAGACCCCCACCGAGAGCCCCTCTATGGCCCTGATCCCGAAGTCACAGGAAGGGGAAGATCCTGCCGAACAGACAATGCAGCTCGGGGAATTACCCAGCAGCCATTGTCCTGCTGGTGTCTGTAGCAGGGCCGGCCATATGGAAATCAATCGAGTCAAACCGAAACCTGCCGAGCTGCAGACCTTATGCACTGAGGGTTAAATGCTTATTGTAAATGGGATAAAAGAGCCTCACCACTTGAGTTGTTAGTTCCATCTTTTTACGAATTTGTGCATCTCTGTAAGTCTTTTATTTATCTTAGGGCTGCCGTTTGATTGAAAAAATATGAACAAATGTATCACACATTATCAAACATGCAATAAACATTTTATGCAAATTACTTTGATATTCTCAATAGTTCAGTCTAGCAGGCTTCAATTTCTGTAAATTTCCACCTAAGGCCTGATTCAGCTGCATGGAGTTTAAATATTTTCATCTGGTCGCCCCCGATCTCTAATTCTAAATGTTAATGCAAAGATGCGAACCCTCCCCCACTGTCCATCTCCACCCATTGTTTGAACATATTAAATATTTCTAGATTAATTGCAGCAGTAGTTCACACCTTTTGTATAAAATGTGTATTTCCATCATGTTACCCTGAAGGCAACAGCAGAGGATAGTAAATGAACACCCAGCACTTTCCCTTTTTACTTTCCCTGTGCCAAAAACGCCGCAAACAGTGGACGCTACGTCTGCTTGCTGGACGGTTATTTAGCATTACCCAGGATCATTTTGTAAGTGAAGTAAGATCCTAAAGTCCTAATTATTCTATAAAACATTATGCGAGGAGAAGTGGGCGGGTGGATTCTTAAATCAGAAATGACAACAGGTTGAAAAAGCGCAGGTCTGTGAATGGAGAACAGATAGGACTTGTGTACAAAGCTGCCCGAGGTGAGAGAGGGAGGGAGGGAGGGAGGGAGGGAGAGGCTGGACCTTGCGGACGTGATTTATGAGCGCCCTCGCAGGAAAATGGCCTTTCATGCACCTAATCCCGCCTGGGAAAGTTGGTACACGTGATAGAAAGTTGTCAGCTCCGCGCAGATAGGACGAAGACGGGGCGAGCAAAACAAGGCTCAAATTGTGCCCGTTTTTTCCCACCCGATCAATTCACCCCAGGGCTATAATGCTATTTTCCCATGGTCACCAAGGCCCTGAGCGTTTGTTTAGCGATGTCGCAATTGGGTGTTAATGCCTCTTTAGTTATGTCACCCCAATGTGCTGAGACGCAGGGGAGGTGCCTGCTGGACGCTCTCCTCTCGGGACGGCGTTACCCGGAGGTCGGACAGGAGCTCCGCTGGCATCCCAGGTTTTTGGAAAGACGCTGAGAAGAATCTCACTGGCTGCTGGCTGCTGGGTCACTTCCCAGCCGGTCAGACTGGCTGCACAGCGCGAGCACTAAATCCCCCAGCACATCTGGTTTATTCAATATAAAATCATTCACTAGGTTAATACATTTCCTTACATACCTCATAATCCATCGAGCTCTTTTTATCTTCAAAAAAAAAAAAAAAAAAGTGAAGTGATTGTCACATGTGATACACAGCAGCACAGCACACGGTGCACACAGTGAAATTTGTCCTCTGCATTTAACCATCACGCTGAGTGAGCAGTGGGGAGCAGTGTGTGGGGACGGTGCTTTGCTCAGTGGCACCTTGGCGGATCGGGATTCGAACCAGCAACCTTCTGATTACAGGGCTGGTCCCTTAACCGCTAGGCCACCACAGCCCCATCTTTGAGGGTATCACAACACTGGCATGTTGAGAACACAGCGAAAGAAGGTAAACGCTCAAAAAAACGTTCGATTCTAGTTCCTGGTAGCCCTCTCTGTTCTAACGTTTAACGCTTTGAACAATGCACGCCTTGTGTCCAACATCAAGCCATCAAAGGGAGCCTGGAGGTTACTGTAGAGCATCCGAGCCCGACCAGTTCACCCCACCGGGTGACGTCCAGGTCCCCACGCCGGGCGTACCAGCCCTGGGCTCCTTAGTGATGGTTGTAAATGTAAACAATTGACCCACTAGTCATTCCCATCACACACTCGGAGCTAAGTGTTCCCCAGGCCCATTACCTCAGCCCGAGGGCCGCGAGCTGGTCTCTCCCCATGAACGGGAGCTACGTGTGCTTTTATTAATGGAGTCATTTGGCCACCAGTTGATTTCGAGCTCAATATTCTGCAATGCACTGATTGAATGAAATTCACCGCTCCCTTGAGGGGGTCTTTTCACTCTATTCACATGCACAAACACACACACATGCATTGCGAGTGAGGGGAAAACTAGAAAGTTAAGTAATTTTAGTATTTTTGTGAAAATTGTGAAAGCAAAAACATTTAATCTGACTGCATATGAATATTTAAATATATTTGTACTTTAACATGTTACAGGGTGTGTTTTAATAGCTTTTTTTATATAACATAAATTTAATTGTCAGTATTAACGTATTAATTGCTGGGATTCATTTAACTCAAATCTGAACATTCTTAAATGGATTTGAACATTTTTTAACTTACCGAAAGTACTGCAAACAAAGCTGGGCGAGGGACCCACAATTCAGGTCAACTGCCTATGATGTCACCCCAATACAAGCGAATGGGAAGTGACTCCGCTGACGAGTTTCGCACACGTAAATATGCATTATAACAAGAATTAATCTTGATTAACTCATTTCAATTTTTTTTATCAATAATAATACATTCGTGCAAGTGCCTAGTTGACAAGGTTGAGTTTAAGGATTCGTGTGACTTCATGTGCGTACCCTGCAGCCCTTGTTTCCTGTGACCTTGTCTCTCCATTGCAAAGTAGCAAATCCAGCTTCGACCCCCGGCTACGGCATGTTTGGTTTATTGACTGACCACAGACAACAGTCGTACCACCTTTGCGTTAAATGGGTTTTCATTTTTTATTGGCAGGCCGGTGACTGGGGTGTTTTATGGGGGCTCTTTGGGGTTTAACAGCTTGGAGCATCAATGTGTGTTTTATTGATGCTTATAAAGCAAAACTAAATATAAGACCAGGAAGCCGCAGACACGCACCGGAGATTGTTGATATGGTTACAAATGTGCGCCACAAGGCATAGTAAGGTTAAAAGAAAATGGACTTAAATGTAGTGCAACAGTATGCAACAGTAAAAAAAAATATTTCAACATTTAATATGCTTCTACATACAGAAAAAAAAACGTTTCGTAATTCTGATATTATCATATAATGTCGGCATTGAGCTCCACAGATAATAAGGGCTCAAATGATTAAAAAAAAATTTTTAAATCAATTCCTCATTGGAGATGTAAGTACAATACGTGTTTCTTATTATACATTGTTGTGTGTGTATTGCGATTAACGCTGCAGTGCATCATTGATCAAAGTATTTTTTTTTTGAGCTAGTGCACAATTCCTGAATGCGTCTGTGTCATTTCATAATCACGACTGAAAGTGCTGATAATCAAGAGAAGGTCACCTTCCGGTGGAGCGGTAACTCAGGGCCGCTGGACGTGTCCAACCTCCTCAGTCATTCAGTCTTTTCGCCGCAATAAATAACTCCATGAAAAATGAGCGGGGACGAATCGGATCATAACCCTGCTGAACTTGAGGTCCCTCCGTCATCGATTATGGAAATAACCCCGGCTATGACCTGGGGCCATTATGAGCCTTAAGCATTGATTAAATACGAACAAAAACAAGCTCGGCAATAAAACTGGAGCTGTATTCAATTAGCCGCTCCCGGCCGTTTAAAAGGATTTCATTCCACGTATGTATATACTCTGTTTTCACGAAATTGGGTTAAGCCCCCCGACAATGCCAGAGCCGGGTAACCTTGGCTAGAGAGACTGACCTCCGGCTTTTGACAAAAGGGAACATCTGGAGCCGCGGTCGCGGGGTGATTCAGAGGAAGATAAGCCAAGAGGTCACGCCGAAGCACTTACGAGTGGCTCTCTTAATTCACCAGCTATGATTCTGCGTTAAAAAAACACAGTCACCGCACGATTTGGCATTTAGATCAATACGTTCTCCAGGCGGACTTCATAAGTAGGTCATAAGAAGCGTTTTAGATATTAGCACGGGCGAAAGTGAGGAGTGTGGGGAGTTCATGCCTCAGCCTCTCACCCGGGCAATAAACTGTGACATGAATCATCTGAGATTAAAAACGCCGCGTAAGAGACTTTTTGGACTGTACGGTAGCTCCAGATCGCAGCCAATCTCATTGAAATAAGCGTAAATATTGACCACGGTGCAAGGAAATGACACGGTGCGTCCCTCTGGCTTTTTATGGGGTGCAGATGCGACTACTCCCCAGAAGGGATTCATCAACTCGGCCCTGTGATGAAACTTCATATTAGCGTCTGGGGCTAATGTCACCGTCTGAACTTTAAACTCTGTCAGGCCTGACTGACGGATGACATTACCCCACCACTAATCCCTTTTCCCATTATTCTTTTATCCTACAAGGTTAAAAAAGAAGTCAAGAACAATAATAAGGTGCTTAACTACATAGAACCCCAAAAGTTGGGACACGTTGACCCTGTTTGGTTTATGCTTCATTTTAAGGGTTGAATTGTAAGATATGTGTGTGTGTGTGTGTGTGTGTGTGTGTGTGTGTGTGTGTGTGTGTGTGTGTTTCTCACATCTCTGGGACGTAGGAGGAAGGAGGCGCACAAGATTGCCATTATGGGACAAATGGATATTTAATAATAACATAGGAAAGAAACAAACCCAAAAGGCATGAGCAGCAAATACAAAGGCAAGGTTTAGTGTCCCCGTTAATGCAGCAGCGTTGTCCTGCTGCATTCTCCGTCCTTTTACAGGGCTCTGACCACGGACGCTTAATCAGCATCAAGCATGGCGGCGGCGCCCTGCACACAGATACCAGGGCGATGCCCCCATCCAGGTCAGGGACCTCCAACCAACCTATATTATAGCGTAATATATTACAATCTAATATAAAACAAATAAAAAATCTACTTATTAATGCAAAGACATAGAATAAATATTAATAATAACCTTCTAAAGAAATCATGATGAGAAAGAGAAGAAGGGTATGATATTAATGGGATTTTTAATAATGGGTTATTTAGTGACAATGTGCAACGCTGTCACTGGCCACATGTCAGCCAGTCACTATTGAGTGAGCTGTCTCTCTAATGAAGTGACAAGGCAGGAGGAGACACATTTAGGTAATACGCCAAAGCTGT
Organism: Denticeps clupeoides; assembly: GCF_900700375.1. Lineage (NCBI taxonomy): Eukaryota > Metazoa > Chordata > Actinopteri > Clupeiformes > Denticipitidae > Denticeps > Denticeps clupeoides. Next base: position 37,793 of record NW_021629814.1, on the reverse strand, counting down.
TCCTGTTTATCATGTGCTGCATTCAGGGGCGGGCGTGGCACATATAATTCACTGCTTACATTTGTCAAAACACGGATGTGTACGGGGGCTAATGATCCACATGAAATGAACGATGCCATGAAAAAGAGAAATCCTCCACTCGCACGGCCATGACGGGATCCCACTGACTTTGATAAACTGTTAAATGACAGATCATCATGGCAGAGGGGTAATCAAGTCCCCTGGTGTGTGCACTTCTGGTCTCCCCAAAAGCCTCATTTTCAGGCAAATTCTGCACCGGTGCCTTTTTAATATAATACTCTCCGCCGGATGGCCGCCCAAAGATCATGAGCACATTTAGCCGGTCATTAACTTGAACTAGAAGTACCCGTCCGGAGTCTGGTGATGACCTGTTTCCATGTGAACCGAGTCTCATAAAGAATAAAGATCTTCCTCATAATAGAAACAAACTGGACAATCTGCAATTATTCTTCAAATCAGCATCCATTCAACGCCATTTAAAACCACGCTGCTTTAAACATTGACATTTACGGCATTTATCAGACGCCCTACTTACAGGGCGACACACAGTCCCCCTGGAGACCGCTCGGGGACATAATGGTGGCAAGTGGAGTTGAACCTGGGACTTTGTGTGTTGCCACAGAGCCACTGCCGCCAACATCATGCATGTCAGTAAAGGCCGTACGCTCCCACCATCCTCCTCCCTTGTAAACACGAGGGACCCGGCGCGCAGTTTTAATTTCATTAAGGACATCATACACGGACCATGCACTTTATCACCTTTTTTTTTATTGTCTTCCTAATTCATTGCATCGGCATTCCCGCCGGCGCGTATAACTCTCGTGCCGGTGATTGAGGGCCTGTGCGCCTTCCCTCGCCGGCCCGGGCGCAAATGCATGTATAATACGGCTTTGATTTGGGCGGCGGTGCAGGGCTCTGCAGAAATCCATTACTCCACTGCCATTTTCCTAAGTGTTTGCACCCCGCCACGACCCTGCCACTTTATCTGTTGGTTTTTATTTTCAGAGTGCATGCTGTCCATATGTTACTCTAATAGTTGCTATAATTCTTGGGCAATAGGGCTCGTGTTTTATTGGTTCCGAGCTATTAAAACCAAAAAAAAGAGAGAGAGAGACCTGAAGAAGGACAGAAGAATGCATTTTAATAAAATCCTCGGCTAGCAATGCGCTAATGGCCTGACACTGATGTATTTGCATAGAGATGAATTACACTGAGGCGGCCTGACGTGACTTTTAAAATATGATGGAGGAGGTTATTATTGTCGCACTATGATACGCGTTAACGGGTTATTTTAGCACAGCTACTGCTAATAAAATTCCTCGGCCAACAGGGACGGCTTTCTTCTTTCTTTCTTTCTTCCTTTTTTTAATCCCTCCATCGTGGCCGCTGTCATTTTGTCATTATTCCTGTCAGGTCCACCCCTGCAGAGAAAAACAACCCCACAATGGACTTTAAGAAAGTGGGCGGCCTTCAGCCTCTTCATCCATCATGCAGTTTCGGGGCGACGTCCGTCCGCGAGCGAGAAGCAGAAAGGGGGCGGGCTTCATTAAGGAAGATTACGGCAGAGGCCGGAGATAAACGTCACCGCGACACTATCCGCTTCTACAAACACACATAATCCGTCCCTGCAGCGCCAGGTGAGGCGTCCTAAACGCGCGAAGGGACACCCACCAGGTCCCCATTATTCACACTGGCTGATCCCGAGCTGCTCTTTATCACAGGCGGCCAGATAAGGGCGCCGTTTGCTCTGTGGGAGCGCAGCCTCTCGTGACACATGGCCTTGTGGTGTAATCTCTTGTAGGACACGTTCGGCTGAGAGGACACCAATGGGCCCGATTCGTCCGGACTGTTTCCACGTGGATAAGAGGCCCGGGCGCTAACTTGGAACAGCGCTGCGTCCTCGGGATCTGCGTCCCAGTTGTCTGGACCTTGAAGACGAGAGAATAACTGGCCATGTCCATCTGTAATGAACCGAGTTAGAATGGGAGGAGCTTGATGATTGACAGCTCTCACACTCTGGGTGCCCGCCAGAGTGTTAAATATCGTGTTCATGCCATCGGGTAAAAGATGTTTAATCAGCTGAATATAACTATACATCTGCACATTGTGTGCAATATGTTTTTACGTAGTAATGAATGTTTGATTTTATTTATGAGGAAGAATCGCTCCTAATTTTGTTGTACAATGACAATAAAAAGATCTTCTATAACAGGTACTCATAGGTACATACAGGGTTTGGTGTCCAGCCTACATGAGCAAATCACATGCTTAGCGCCAGCTTGAAAATCGTGTCCCCAGAATGGCTGCTGTGAGTGTCCCCGTAATCAGAATATTGTCGGTTCCACTGAGCGAAGCACCGTCCCCACACCCTGCACCCCGGGTGCCTGTCATGGCTGCCCACTGCTCACCAAGTGTGATTGGTTAAAAACAGAGGACATATTTTGTTGTGTCACCATGTGCTGTGCTGCAGTGTATCACAATTGACTTTTCACGACGTTCACAAATGTCCCATAAACCATCATCCTGTCCCCACGCAGCAGTCTTTGATGCAGAATTGACTGTTGAGCCAATGAAGTTTCGTGAAGCATCTAAAGCATCCTGCATTTTGTCTCGAGGACGCCGTTTAATTGGCATTTGTAACGTCTGGCCCATCACTGCTTGGACCACGTCACGTTCTGGACGGAGAAAACACTTTAGGGTCAGAGCTGCTTCCATGGCCATGACATGGACCATTTCTGCAATATCAAATGATTATGGTTCACTTTAGAATTATTTACATTTACATTTACATTTATGGCATTTATCAGTCGCCCTTATCCAGAGCGACTTACAATCAGTAGTAACAGGGACAGTCCCCCCCTGGAGCAACTTAGGGTTAAGTGTCTTGCTCAGGGACACTATGGTAGGAAGTGGGATTTGAACCTGTGACTCCGTAGTCTTCTGGTTCATAGGCGAGTGTGTTACCCACAAGGCTACTACCATCCCATTTAAAAGCGTGACCCTCTGTGAGTAGGTGGGATGGGACGTACTGTCATGTCTGCATCTGGACAGCTGTGCTAATGTGTATTCGCCTGGCAGCGCAGTAGATCCAGCGAGCAGATGCTCAGTGCCGGGCCCCAAGGCACCGAACTCGTGTTCGCGACACCTGCAGATCATATTTCCTCTCATGTACGAGCTGCCAGAGCTGGGGAACGCTGGATTCCTGGTCCCAACTCCCATTCCAGGAGCTGGAGATGATTAACATGTTGGGAACGTTCACAATTCTTCAGAATTCTTAAAGGAGAGCGCTGATAAGCGCTGAGATGACTGCGACAGGTCCTGTATGTCAACAAGTGGCATTGAGACCGCGTTGCCAGATTGAGCAAAATTGCATGTTGAGAATAGGTATTGAGGAACCCATTTCCGATGTAAGTATGTTCAGTATTAACAGTCAAACATTTACTTTCATCAGCTTTGTGTGAGTTTTGCCACATTTACGGAGAATTTTAAGCTGAAACCATCAGGTGTCTGGCAACAAGGCGTGTGTGTGCAACCTTCTTAAACTTTGTGTATGAACGCATCATTGAAGTTCATCTTTTGGTGGTCAGAAAGTAGAGCTGGGTGGGCAGTTCTCCCCCCTCCAGGACACAAACTAGCAGCACTTTTCTGAGTCTGTAAAAGACGTTCTCACGAGATAAATGGTGTGACTATTCTATTGTGGCATCATGGCTATATATCTACAAGAATTTATCCAAAATCCATCCAGGAGGTGAAGGGTTTGTTTACCCACAAACCCAAGAAGAGGTCCAGTCAGTTTAATGCAGACGTCTCCCCTGCTTATGAGTGCTTGTGTTGAACCCGGGAACCAACACACAGGGGTTTGTCTCCAAGGTGCCTGGGGTTCTTTCTCAAATAAATGTGAATGTTGAATAATAAGTGTCAATAGGAGTGTGGACCCACTGAGGAGCTTTTACCATGTTTTTTAATCAGGTTTTTTTAATCACTTTTCCAATATTTTAAAAATAAATCAGGTCTTAAATAAATCATCCATTGGTCTCTGTGATGGTCAAAGCGGTGGGCAGCATCGGCCAGGCCAGGTTTTGTGATGGATCCCCGTTTGGAGAGGTAAGACCGGTTAAGTGACTGTGATGTTACGTGGTCTTACTGGCGAAGCATTTGACAGGAATGGAAGGCCAGCAGCTGGCGGAATGACAAGCAGCATCAGCAGCATCAGTAGCATGGTGGCCCTGGTGGTGGCCCTGGTGGCGGCCTGGAGCCAGTCCCCACATCTCCAGAAGGTCAGAAGGCGGCTGTCGCACCTGTTACACGCCGCGTCCCCTTTATAACTCAACAATAAACTCAGATGGACCATCAGCTGGTTTCGTTGGCATTTATTTCGAAAGCACCAAAGGAAACATGAAAAATGCACAAGCAGACAGTCACACCAGAAATTAAACTGCAACCTGAAATTAAATTTCAAAAAATTATAAAAAGATTTTATTTTGTTCTAATGAGCTCCGCCACATCGAAAACGTCGCAGAATTCGCTTAGAATTCGTTTTTGGGGACAGATTGTTGCGTTCGTTTAATTCACCTTTTCTCACGAAAGTAATTGATAACCCGTGGCCAGACTCCACTGGGGTTGCCATGGAAATGTACCCGCGACCCCATAATAAACTAAAACCGAGCCGCTGGAACAGATGAAGCGGTTACATTTCGCATCGATTTTCTCCCCGATTCGCTGACGATTACGATCCGATGTTCAGCTCTGGCTGAAGGACTGGCTGGTATCGGTGTGATCGCACTTTTACTTTTTCGTTTCGCGGAAAACTGGAAAAGAAGAAAAAACAATAACGGGGAAATTCTTTTTTTTATTGCTGACAAAACAATTGAAATGGCCTCGTGTAATTTAGCGATTGAAAATATATTTTTTGTTATATAGCATTTTTCGATACATATCGAGAGAGGGAGGAATGGTACTAATTTATTCCGCCTAATTGAAATGTGAAATGAACATCGCGACGTTCCTGCCTTCAGATCCAAATTCATCCCCAAAATGTAGAACTTCTCCAGCAACCTCCACAGCTTCTTATGGGTTCGGACTCAACGTGACATGCATTTCAATTTATTTATATCATTTATTAAGTTCTGTTCTAAATTTGGGGAAAAAAAAAACGTTTAGAGAACGGAATTCACTGAAATTCGACCCTCGTTTCTGTAATTAATTTTTTTTTATTCCATGAACGTTGAGAATGTAATGTACACTCGGTGTGAGCTCGTTTTTAAAACCGATTAAAAAACAGAAATAAAAAAATAGAAATAAAATAATAATAATAATCCGTCGTGAAATATCGGTCCTGAAGATGGCGGGACGGATCAGATGAGTGAAATATTTATCAATCAATCCGACAACAAGAGCAGCAAACTTTTCTAACAAAACTTACTAAAATATTTTTTACACGTCAGCACAAATCGTCATAATAATATTAAGAAGAAGAAGAATGCCCCGCGTAAACAGTCGCTTTATCCAAAGGCATTCTATCGATTCAGCAGATTGTGGTTTAAAAAAAAAAGAATATTAACTTAAATAAAATTATCTGAAAATGTGCGGAAATTTTTTAAAGATAAAAAATAATAATAAAACCACTGAGCGTTCGTCTTCGGGGCTACAGTCAGTTTAAAACAGTGATCAAAATGACTTTATTAAATAAAAGTGCAATACATGAGCCTGCAATGCGCGTGTCACCGTTACAAACGTAAAATATCATATAAATTAAAGAGTCGTATGGGAATTATGACGACACGAATGCATTTATATTACAAATAGATCCCAGTTGTTACAGGATGCGGGTTTTTATTTTTCTCATCTACTCATGAAATGATATCGGCCGATCTGCAACGCCGAGAAATAGAATTTATGGGAAAATGTGCCGAAATATATATATTTTTAAAATTATATATATCTTCATCCAGGAGAACATTAGTTTTGATGATGATGATAATTATGACAGAAATGGTTTCTAACGCAGTCAGACGGGTTCGTTAAAAAAGCGATTTTTCCCCCCTTTCCTGTACAAAAAAAAAACTTATTTTACACATAAATATTCACAGCGATAGAATTTCTATTCGACACAACTCACGTCGTTATTTACAGGTCGGGACGGGAGCGGGAACGTGTCCCCGGGAACGTGTCCCCGGGAACGTGTCCCGGGAATGTCTACGAGCTGTCGCCCTCCGACGCGTGGGTCGCCTTGCGCTTCTTCAGCAGCTGCGCGATCTTCTCGTCGTCCGAGTTGGGGTCCAGCGGCTTGTTGTAGTCTTCGTCCTCCTCCTCCTCCTCCTCGTTCTCCGACGCGCCCTTCAGCCGCTCCGTCTCCGAGTCCTGCTTCTTCTTGGCGGACGCCATCTCCGCCGCGTGTCGCTTCCGCCACTTGGTCCTGCGGTTCTGGAACCAGACCTGGGGACGAAGCGGCGTCGCCGGTCAGCCTGTGTGGGGTGAATGGGGGGCTGGGGGGGGGGGGGGTTGACCTCTCACCTTGACCTGGCTCTCGGTCATGCCCAGCGAGTAGGCCAGGCGCGCCCGCTCCGGTCCCCCCAGGTACTTGGTCTGCTCGAACGTCTTCTCCAGCGCGAAGATCTGCTGTCCGGAGAAGGTGGGCCGCGTGTGCTTCCGCTTGCCGTCCTTGTCCAGCAGGACGGAGCTGGGGTCTGCGGGGGACAAGAGCGCGTGTTTAATGCGCCCCGACAAGCCGCTTCCGGGGTACAGCGGGAGAGACTCACGGGCCGAGCAGCTGAAGCGGGCGTCTCTCCACGGGGCGCCCTGCACGACCCCCGGCCAGAAGATGGGGGTCCTGCCGGCAGCTCGGTCAGGGGTTTGGGGTACCGGGCCGCGGCCGCCGCCGCCGCCGCCGCCGCCGCCGCCCCCGGGCTGAAGTAGAGTCCCGGTGGGGGCGGCGGGCTCAGGCTGCCGAAGCGGGGCAGCGCGGTCAGAATCCCGGCCGAGGAGGTCGCGGCCGCCGCCGCCGCCGCCGCCGGGCGGCTCAGGATGTCGTTTATTCCGTGTGGGGTCGCCGCCGAGCACTGGTGCGGGGACCCGAGGGACAGGGACAGTCCCGCCGTCTTAATCCCAGGAGAGGAGACCGGGATGCCGCCGGGGTTGGGGGACGTGGCGGCGGGAGAGGCGGACGGGGCCTGGGGGTACGCCGGGTACAGGGGGGTCTTCATCTCGGCCATGCTGTGCAGCGCTGCGAGGGGCGGGGTCCCGAGCAGAAAAGCGTCCATCTGTCCCGCGGTTAACATCGCCAACTTTCCCCCGGCAGCGGGCCGCCTCGGTACTAACAGCCAGCGCCGCGCCGCGGGGAGGGAGGCGCCATGACCCGGTCAGCTCCGCCGCCGCCGCCGCCGGGATGGAGAGATGGAGAGATGGAGAGATCTGGGGGGGGGAAGAAACGACGCTCCGAAGTTGCAGCGCGCGGCGCGGGAAGTATAGGGGCGCGGGGCGCGCGCGCGCGTGACGTGGCGGGAACTGAGCTCCCATTGGCGCCTTCCGTCGGCCGCGCCTTTTCACGTCGCCGCTATTCAACAAAAAAAGAAGAAGAAGAAGAAGAAGAAGAAACGGGACAAAATCGATGGAGTCAATTTGTGATCTTCTCTGTATGTGTTTTTTTTTTTTATTAATGGTCACGTGACCCCGCAACTAAAAGTCGGGTCCGGTTCGGGTCTGGTTCGGGTCTGGTTCTGTTCCCCAGATCAACTCCGGATTCAGGAGTATTTTTTAGAAGAAATGACAACGTAAAAAACCTTTATTTTTAAAAACGTTTAAAAACGTAAATTATTAACGTTTAATGAAGATTTCAAACGTGACACTCGATTTTACTAATTCGGCAAACCAACAACAGCAACATTTATTATAATACCAATAATTACTGTATTATTATTAGTAGTAGTTATAGTAAAAAAAAATAGATTTAATAAAAATAACAACAATAATACTCGTTCGATGGTGTTGTACATGACAACTATAATATTATAATGCACTATTAGATTATATGTAAAATAATATATTATTGTAATATTATTATACACAATTTGACATTTTTATTATGGTTATTATAATATTAAGAGTGCCACGACTCTTTCGGTTTGGTTATTAACTTTAAAAATGCCACGAAGGCCGGTCTGTTGACGTAGGGCGTGGGGGGGGCAGTAAACCGGTAAATGTCGGGGGGGGGTCGGCGTGGGACCGTCTGCTCATTTACTGACCCGCGTTCAAACGCCATTTATTAACGCAACTGAGGAAAGCAGAGTGAAAGCGACGTGATCGTCACAACGAAATGTGTCCTCAGTACGGGGGGGACAGCGTGTCCCCACCACCCCGTCCGGATTCGAACCGGCAACCTTCTGATTTCGGATGCACATGACTGAAACACCCGCATACAAGAAGAACAGAATTTAGCGGCTGTGACACACACAAATAATCAAAAAGGTGAAAGTGGCAATAATTTCATATCTAGAGATGTTTCAGTCTACAGATGGAAAAAATGATTGTATTGCTGCTCAGAGAACAACAGGGTGACAGAATTTGTTTCTCTTTACACATGAAATAATTTTTTCATAGAAATTAATGTTTGATCAACGTGTGACGGCTTTTTAGTCACATTAAAAACGTTGTTAACAACTTATATAAATAATTGTTTTCCATTCAGTTGGTGCCTAAGACTTTAAGAATAATGGTTCAAACTCTCATAGTTCAACTGATTTCAATACAGATTTCAACTATTATTCAAGCATTATTTAATCAAGTTATGTACTTGTTATTTTATTACTGTCGTCATTTGTATTTGCTCTTCTGTCTTTCTTCAGCTGCCAGTCTGGAGCCGCAGGTCAGTGGAAGGAGGAGGAAAAGTGCAGCGCTGCTGACCCCACGCGGTGGAAGTGGGAATTACAACAGCAGCAACTCTCCGTCCACAGCTGAAATGTTCAAGGTTCAAGACTGGTTTATTGTCAGAACAACAGTACACACAGTATACCGTGTAATGAAATAAAGTTTCACACAGACCCCCCCATAGTGCAATCATAAAATGGTGCTAGTAGCCTAGCGGGTAACACACTCGCCTATGAACCAGGAGACCCAGGTTCAAACCCCACTTACTACCATCATGTCCCTGAGCAGGACACTTAACCCTGACTGTCCCTGTAACTACTGATTGTAAGTCGCTCTGGATAAGGGCGTCTGGTAAATGCTGTAAATGTAAATAAAAGAAAGAAATGTATATACAAACTAAACTACACTAACTTAAATATCTACTAACTCACATCTCTATAAGTAAAACTTTTCTGTACAATGAACAAAACAAGCAGGACAAGATCATGTAGGATATTTCAGGACATACAAGACATACAGACATGTGCAAAGTGCTCAGTATGTTATCAGGTGTATAGGGCTGGAAGGGGATTGTTGTCGAGTTTATCCGTGTTCTGGTGATGGCGGTGCATTGAGAGCTCTTGCCGTGTCTGGCGGTTACAGTTTTGTGCCAGACGGTAGGATGGAGAACAGGGCGTGTGAGGGGCGGTGAGAGTCCCTCATTGTGTTCCGAGCGGGACGGATGTTGTGATGTTTTTAGTGAGCCTGGTTCAGCATCTCGCGGGGTTCTCGGGGACGCATGAGACAGCATCTTTCTTGCTGCTGGTCCCCAGCCCGGGTTGTCAGTAAGAGCATCCGGCGATAAGCGTTTGCCAGGTCAACCGTACGGCCAGCCAGACAGTGACCCCTAACGGGAGCGGCCGGAGGAGTAGCCCTTAATTCTTAATTTTATTCGTGTTACTGATGTTTGGTCTCAAAATGTTGAATGTGGTTAATATTCGTGAGTTGGTACGAGTGTAGGAGATACATCCCGTCACCAACGTCACTATTAACTCATTCTCTGCGTATCTTTTTAACAGAATGACTGGTTCGGTCTGAAATTCATTAAAATCATAATAAACGCAAACATGGATGGAACAGAGGGTTTGAAGACATGGCCTATTTACTGTAATAGGGACGTGGGGGCAGGGCTTGGTGTTGGTAGGATTTTAAAACAAAATTACAACACACTTCCCACGAAGTTGAGGGACTATTTGTTGGTTTTGTAATTCCTGGAACAGATCTTATGTTGAATATTAGGATCTTATGTCGTATTGCTGGCGTCTTCCTCGTGTAAGTCGCTTTGGATTGAAGTAAAGAACGCATGGACGACGGTCGATTATCTGCAGTTTTCTTCCCCACTTGTGTAAGAATGTAGTTTACTTCATACACGTAAAAAATAAAATATATTACGCGGAGCTTTTTTAATTAATTAAGGGCATGTAGGGCAGTTGTGGCCTGGTGGGCAACACACCGCTTCTGGACCAGATGACCACAAAGTGAAAAGGTTCAAGCCCCACTTCCTACCAACGTCCCTGAGCAAGACACATTAACCCTGAGCGCAGCTTTCTGGTCTAGCAGGGAAAAGAAGTGATGAGCAATGATGAACTGACATTGAATTCTTAAGCGATTACTAAAGCAATTAAGCCTCCTACAATCCAGTTATCCAGACCACTTCACAGCGTCCCCCGTCCCCCAGATCAAGCTTCAAGAGGGTTGACATTCATACAGATTCTTCTTCTGTAAAAACGCCCGTTTTCATCCTTCACTACACACAAAACAAACGAGACCATTTAGGATTCCGAACACTTTATTTACATTTACTCCCGTGCCATCAGTTTCTGCTTCTTCAGCTTCTTCTGAGAAACCTGCAGAGAAAAGATCAAAAACAGGAGTTCAGCCCGACCAGATGCAGCGTTTTAAATCACGAGGACTTGGAGCTCAGTGGTTGCTCAGAGGGAAATGGGTTCTTTTCATTATTCATCCAAAGGTGTCCTAAGAAGGTCATCACTGCAACCACATGAAGCTCTCAGCAGCACGTTCTACTAACGACATTTTAAAAAATGTGGTTCTACCTTCTTCTTCTGAGCAACCTCCTCCTCGGGTTTGGGCACAATCTGCTCCTTCTCAGTGAGGATCATCTCGATGTGGCACGGGGAGCTCATGTAGGGGTTGATGCGACCGTGGGCGCGGTACGTACGCCTGCGCATCTTCGGTGCCTTGTTCACCTGGATGTGCTCGATGACCAGGGAGTCGACGTCCAGGCCCTGAGGAGAAAGAAGCCACGCTTTCAAAATCCCAAATGCACACCACGAGACCGCTTCAGGTCCCATTCTTTTAGTTTTTATGGAACTTATCCAGAAGAAAGGTCAAGTTCCTCAGGAACACAGCAGACGTAGCAGGATTAGTAAAAATCTATTTCATAGATCAGAAGAAATTGCTGTTCGCTCAGATCTCACACGAAGTCCATGAGAAGCACCAACCTTGAGCTCAGCATTGCTCTCTGCGTTCTTCAGCATGTGTAGCAGGAACTCGGCGCTTTTCTTGGGCCAGCGTCCCTGTGTCCAGTCGAACTGCTTGGCCTTGGAAAGGAGACAGGAACGCGGAACACGTTACTTCCAGCGTTACGGCCACAGACCCAGCAGCAGCAGCAGCAGCCTCGAACACGGCCAGGCTGCTCAGACGTACTCAGTTCTTTTCATGGCGAATTCCAAAGGTGTCCTAAGATGGTCATCAGCGCAACCAGCCACGCGAATAACGGGCGAGCGGCCCAGCACTCACCTGGGCGCACCGGCCAACGCCGCCATTGTAGCGGCGGAAGGGGACACACTGGCGCTTGACGACCACGTCCTTCAGGTACTTGGTGGCCTTGCGGATGTGCATTCCTTTGATGGCCTGAGCGGTCTCACGGGTGTTCTGACAGGAGAGAGAAAGAGAGGCGTTGTATTTAAACACACCGCTGCCTACAAATCACGTAGCGAGTAATACTAAATAAAATCAGATTTTATCAATACAAGAACATCAAATATCTACACTTTTTTTATACCAATTTAATCCAAAGTTTTCTGACTTTAGGCTGAATCGTTAATGTACATCAGCGAACCATAGAATCTCTCCATATGTGCAGCAGCATCATCATACATCGCGATATAATCGTACCGTGACCAATGCATCTTTATCGTGAGATCCTTGCCAACACACCCCCCTAAACATCATATTTCACACAGAACCCTCATTTACCTTGAAATGAACACGGAGGTTGGATCCCCTGGACTTGCATGCTTTGGATTAAAAAAATGAGAAAATTATTCATACTGACGTAAACACAGCAGCCATGTTTCGTGTAGCACGGAAGCTACATGCCGGTCCTCACATTTAGTGGGGTTCTCGGGGTCGAGCGAGTAGCGGACCATTTTGGGAGATCTGGAAGCGAAACAATTCAACGTTAATGCCTGAAAATAAAAGGAAGACATAAAATCCACGCGTGGGGGGCTCAACGTGAACGCGGCATGGTGCAGGTACGGATAACATGCTAACGATGCTAGCAGTAGAAATGTTGCCAAAGGGGCTAAATCGGCCGCGAGTAACACGTCGCGGGCGGGCAGCGCCTAAACTTCGCGTGGCCACTTTTATACCGATAAGTCATTTTTATTCCGACAGTCATTTTAATTCCGATAGCGGGCCACTGCTGAATATGGCACATGACGGCACCGATAACTCGGGCAAAATCCGCGCTGTTACGGCGAACACAACCGCAGGTCGCCGGCAGCCACGCACTCGTAAACACGGCGCGGCCGTGGCGTGGATTTAGTTACGGATGTTCGCGATATTCGACAGATTATCGGCCGGTTCGCGGCGGAACGTCTCGACGACTCCACTTACGTTCTCGGGCCGCGGAAAGGGAAGAGGGCGCGCAGTGCATCCTGGGAACTCTAATCGCCGCCGAGATCTCGCGAGATGTTTCGAGATTTCGACCTCCTTCGTCTGGCAATGGCGTCCCGCCGCCTACAGGTCGTCTATTGTGAAATCCAGACTAGCGGGAACTGTTTATTTACTGACTTGTGACTACATTCTCACGATCATTTAAATTGCCGATATGTCTGTCTTTTTGTCCGTGTGTCTAATCTAATGCTTCTCAGATGTATGTCGTTCATCGTATATTGTTCATATTTAGGGTGGTAGTAGCCTAGTGGGTAACACACTCGCCTATGAATCCCACTTACTACCATTGTGTCCCTGAGCAAGACACTTAACCCTAAATTGCTCCAGGTAGACTGTCCCTGTAACTTCTGGTTGTAAGTCGCTCTGGATAAGGGCGTCTGGTAAATGCTGTTAATGTAGTTACAGGTTAGTCCCCCTGGAGCAACTCAGGACTTCTGGTTCGTAGGCGGGTGTTGTAATGTCGAGGCCTCTAACACTCCACTGTGGATTGTTTGGTTCTCGACACAAAAGAATCTATGATTCTAAATATTCTTTGTCACACCAGAATCTCTTCTGATGTTCCCAGCCCTCTTTTCTCAGCCGTTACCTGAAAGGACTCCACCTGCGGCCAGTTTCCTCTTCTGGGATTAAACCCGGTCATTTACATTTACATTTACATTTACATTTACGGCATTTGGCAGACGCCCTTGTCCAGAGCGACTTACAACGTGCTTAAGTTACCATCGATGAAGAGATCAATTCCGGTTCACTAGGACCCCCAACTATGAATACATCTATTTAATTCACTCTGTTGTAGATTCTGTACACAAGTTCGACAACAAGAAAATTACAATTTAATCTAAATCTTCTCTAAAGAGGAAGGTCTTGAGCTGTTGTTTGAAGGTGCTCAGTGACTGAGCTGTTCTGACCTCGAGGGGAAGTTCATTCCACCACCGAGGGGCCAAGATGGAGAAGAGTCTAGATGAATGTCTTCCTTCTACCTTCAGAGATGGAGGGACCAGGTGAGCAGTACTGGAGGCTCGGAGTATACCAGGTGCAGTGCGAGGTGTAATAAGGGCTGTGAGGTAGGATGGTGCTACTCCATGTTTGGCTTTGTAGGCCACCATCAGTATCTTGAATCTGATGCGTGCAGCTACTGGGAGCCAGTGGAGGGAACGTAGCAGAGGGGTGGTGTGGAGAACTTGGGAAGGTTGAAGATCAGTGATGCTGCTGCATTTTGTATGAGTTGTAGAGGTCGGATGGTACATAGTGGTAGACCAGCTAGAAGGTAGTTACAGTAGTCCAGTCGTGAGATTACTAAGGACTGAACCAGGATCTGGGTGGCCTGGGTTGACAGATAAGGGCGGATTCGTCTGATATTGTAGAGAAGGAATCTACATGAGCAGGAAAGATTGCTGATGTGAGTTGAGAAGGAGAGTTGGTTGTCTATTGTTACTCCAAGGTTGTGGGCTGTTGTAGAAGGAGAGAGCTGTGAGTTGTCCAGGTAAATAGCAAGATCCTGATGTGGTGAAGAATCTGCTGGAATGAATATTAGTTCAGTTTTGGTGGGATTGAGTTGGAGGTGATGGGCTGCCATCCAAGACAAGATGTCTGTTAGACATGCAGAGATTTTGGAAGCAGCATGAAGATCAGAGGGAGGAAAGGAGAAGAGGAGTTGTGTGTCGTCAGCATAGCAGTGGTAGGATAATCCATGTGAGGAAATGACCTCACCAAGTGATCTCGTGTAGAGGGAGAAAAGGAGAGGACATAGCACCGAGCCTTGAGGGACACCAGTGGAGAGTCTACGTGAGGTAGAGGTGGATCCTTTCCAAGTCACTTGGTAAGATCGCTCATCAAGGTAGGAAGCAAACCACTGCCATGCTGAGCCCCGAATTCCAAGCCTCTTCAGGATTGACAAGAGTCTTGTGGTTAACGGTGTCAAATGCAGCAGAGAAGTCGAGGAGAATAAGCACAGATGACAGTTTAGCCAATCTGGCCGCATGTAGCTGCTCGGTAACCGCCAAAAGGGCCGTCTCGGTGGAATGAGCTGTTCTGAAGCCAGACTGGTTAGGATCCAGGAGGTTGTTCTGTCCAGCAGAGCTTTGGCGAAGTTTTCCATTCAAAACCAGGGCGCCATGAAATTCAGCACCTCATGTTAGAAAATGAAACTGTGATGCACAGCATCACAACGGAATGTGCCCACTGCATGTAACCCATCACCCTTTGTGGGCAGCCATGACGGGCGCCCGGGGAGCAGTGTGTGGGGACGGTGCTTTGCTCAGATTTGAATCCAAAGCCTTACGATTAAGGAAGTGGCCCCGTAATCAAAAGGTTGCTGGTTCAAATCCCGATACGCCAAGGTGCCACTGAGGTGTCACTGAGCAAAGCACCGTCCCCACACAATGCTCCCCGGGCGCCTGTCATGGTGCCCACTGTCACCATGATGGTTAAAAGCAGAAAAGCAATTTCCTTCAGGATGAATTCGCAGTGGGGTTAATTTATGAGAGGAACAAACATCACAACGAGTTCATACTGAAACCTGATACTGGTTTATTGTATTTGGTGCTTTTTTCATGATATGAAATGAATAAACCAGATACATCATTATAAAAAAAGACACCGTACACTCTCACATGAAGTACATGAGCCATGCACAATGAGTGGCAAATAATGCTGATTTAACGTGAGGGACGTCTTAAAAAAATAAATATATACAAAACATGTTTTACTGTTCTTCAGAAATATTTTACATATTGCAGTATCTCCCCTTCCTCCAGGGGAATTATTCATGTTGAAATGATGTCGTCTGCTCAATTGACCAAGTGAAATATTTTTATGTACATATAAATATACATTTTTTGGATGTTTAAGACAGTCTGTAGTGCTCAAGTTATAATAATGAATTTGTAGTGTCTCTCAACACACAGTCAACGTCCGTTAAACCATGAAATCCTTGGCATGAACGTGGTTCAATCAAATTACAGAAACCAGATCGTGATATTGATCATTCTGTTCCAGTGATTCAAAAGGCAAAATACCAGAATCTCTACTGACAAAACGTGAAATAATGGTTGTGGTTGGTTTTAATACATTTACAGTAGATAATCTTGACCATACTGACCTTTACATATCCTGAATTATATTGTTCTTTCCATTTTTATTTCACTAAAACTAGCGATTTAGAAGTGTGGGGGCGTTTTTAATTAAATGAGGTCACATTCAGTCTGCGAATCAACACTTTGATATGAGATAAAAACAGAAATGATGGTAAAAGTCACGTCAACGTCCCCTGAGGCTGTCTCAGGATGCCAGGTCACCACAGTCACCCGGCCTGTGACTCTTTCTTGGCCGGCAGATGTAACTTGATGAGGGTGCGAAGTTGCTCACAGCTTTTCTCTCTCATCCTCTTCCATGTGAGACAGTAGATTTTCATATAAAAAAAGCAGCGGCAGAAGAAGAAAGTCGCATGAAGACGTCTTCTACGTGAGCATCATTCTTTGAAACGAACACGGTTTTGAACGTGGTCAGTTGTATAGGGACAGGCAGTCAAAGCCGATTACCCTGTACAGGAAAAACCAAAAAAAAACCCAAAGTACCAAGTAAAATGAACAGAAAAAAAAATCAGCAAAGAAAAAGACACAAACAGCAAAATTACTGGAGATACTGGAGATACAGTGAATGTAAGCGTTCCAATACATCACGATGACCTCATGACCCTGTCTGAGGGAGTGTGCATCAGGCCAAGCTAGTAGGGTGGACAGCAGGGCCCTGGGACGCACACTAACTGGTGAAATGAAGGTGACGGGGGGGAGATGGTGAGACATGCCAGCAGGGACTATGATGGAGGGCTTGGTGGGTGAGAGACTCATTTGAGGCAGGGGCTGACCACTGTAGGGGTAGGCGGGTACACCAGCGACACGTTGACCCGCTCCGAGCCGTTCTTGGGGCAGATGATCTCTGTCAGTCCCTCCGGCCGGGGCTGGCTTAGCAGCTCGCCTGAAAGACACAACAAATGAAGACACGTTTATTCCAGAAAAGATTATGGTCCATGCAACCAACAATGGACTCTTCTCTCTGCTGCGATCAGGGAAGCGCTTTCGCTCCCTGAAGTCCAACACAGAGAGAATGAGGAGGAGCTTCTTCCTGCAGGCTGTCCGAGCTTCAACAACAACACTACATAGAACTCTAATACACTCCAGCACTTTCACTCTCAGTCACTCTGGACTCTCTGCACAAAATCACTTTGCACAAAATCTTTGCGCTTTTTTCTCTATGCACAATCTCTGCTCTTTTTACTTTTTTTTAATCTTATACATTGTCTTTCACTCATTTACACACCTTCACCCTACCTGTTACACATATTATATGTTAAAGATGTAAAAGTGTAATATTTGGTTGTTTGCAATATTTGCATATTGGTTTTCATTGTTTACTTGCAACATTTGCAATACTGTGGTCTGTAACAGTCGCTAAAGCTTTTCACTGCACATCATACCGTGTATGACTGTGTATGTGACAAATAAAATTAGAATTTGAAATTTGAAATGAACACAGCCGAGTGGGCCTCGGTCCTTGAAAAGTCCTGGCCACGGCCTTGCATATGTAAATATTATTTAGTTGTCATATAACATATAACATGTTTTTATTTTCGCCCATTCCAGGGGTCCCCAAGCCTGGCCCGAGCCACCACTCCTGACAGTTGCAGCATTTGTCCACTAGAGGGAGTATTCTCACAGCGCCACTCCTGCCTTTGTTCATTGTGTCCGAACCTACACGTAAATATGAAAACGAGAGGGGCGGCGTCTCTGTTGCCCTGGCCCACGGCTATAATGAAACCAGGAGTGTTTTTCAGATCCTGGTCTTGTGTCGAGGGAGAAATGTACAAGTTTTCCCGCAAAGCTCCCGAGCGGCCGAAGGAGGACCGGAAAAAGAAGACCCAGCGACCAGTGCATTGTGTCATAACCTCCAGGCCTAAAATGAGCCCCTGAGCAGGCCAGGCTTCGCTGAACAACACGTACAGCTATGAAGCAGAAGACCACAACAGGGTCTCCTGGGGGGGGACTGTCCCTCGAACTGTAAATCTGCATTACCAGGCATGTGTAGTTCCAGGCAGCTCTGTATGACGCTGGGCTAACACTATTTATAGAGGCCAGGCGCCCCAACTCGGCCTTCCTGGAGAGGATCAAAGCGGCCAGAGCACGGCGCTGCGCGTCAATCCCGGGGATTATGAGGAGCTCTGGGGGTTACGCAGCCGAGAGGATTCCTTCCGTCATTCATCTGTGAATCATGTGTCGCTGGAGCGTGTTTTTCCACATCGTGCAACATGCGAATCCTGAACCGTTTTAAAAGACTAGCGAGGGGGGCGGCGTCCCTCCCAGACCGGCCCCCAGACACACCGAAACATGTCACCTCCTCCATTCCTCATCACCACTCTCTTCCAGGCCCGGCATGCCAGCCTCTCCACCCACAGCACCAAGGCCGGGAAACACACTGTCCACCACGTCCATCCTGTCCACCGGAGCAGAGCTGACCTCTGGTTCCAGCACGGCGTGTAGGTGACAGGCTGACAAAATGGCCGTGTGTGTGTGTTCACTATTATTATTTGAATTTTATTTGGAGGTCGGGCGATCTGGGTTCTTTCACAAGAGCAGCCAATGCGATGGCGAGGGCGTTCCGACTGGGATCAGCTCTGGGATGGAGGCCGGTTCCCGTCACCATTAAATCACATTACCAGCCACAGTAATGGCCGCCGCCCTCGCAGTCCGCTCACAAGACACTTTTTTAAAAGCCTTAAAAGGGAAACTGGCGTTTCTGTGGACATTTTTTAGGCATGATGGCTGGAGTTTGGAAAAACACATTCTGGACCTTGCTGGGTTGTCAGGGGCAACAGAGTTCAGAGGTGAGGGGGGCAGCGGCCGCTCGAAGCCCAGTATCACTTTACTTTCATCCAAAGCGACTTACAAGAGGAGCACAGGAGATCAGATCTTAGTCTGATCAATAATCGTCCCCCCACCCCCACAGTTAGACATAATTTAATTTATTCACGTTCTACAGGCTCCACTTAACGTAACATAACAGACCATTTTTTCAGTGTCTGGCCTAATATCGTTACTATTGCTAGAATACGAACATATTCTAGTTCCAAACAGGAAATAAATCATATAAATAATCACAGGGAACTGAACATATGGAATGAAACTGGAATATTGACAATTTCATTTCATATAATCAGACTTTCTTTCCATATATTCCAGGTTTATTCCATATGTGTGTGTGTGTATAGATAGATAGATAGACAGCTTTATAATGATAATTAATTATTGATAAAGACATCACAGTGTGACAGTTTTTGTCAATGTGATTCACAGCATAGCACAGCACATGAATTGTGAAATGTGTCCTCTGCTTTTAACCATCATTGGTGAGCAGTGGGCACCATGACAGGCGCCGGGGAGCCGTGTGTGGGGACGGGACCTCGGTGGCACCTTGGCAGTTTGGGATTTGAACCCTCATATTAAGTGAACGTGGCTGAATAGTGGATGTAGAGGGCACCATCGACTGCCTCCAACACTTCTCCCCCGTCCAAACGAACCATGGACCGTAGAAGACAAGTGACCACGACAGCGGGACACAATGAAAAGCCTCCAATTATGGGTGGCACCTTTCACAGAACTGCCAACACAATGACAATAATCAGGCCGAGAGACAGACCGGGGTCATTTACCACGGATTTACCAGCAGGCAGCAGGAAAATTAATCAGCTTACGTCTATTCCATGCGTTAATGCCCCGTACGCCACCCCCAGCCCATCTCTCCCGTCCCCTACGCCAAAGTCCCCGGGGTGTTACACGCGAGACAGCAATGCTGTAATGCAGTAGTGGTGCGACTACACCGAACATCGGCCGGATCACACGCATTCCACGGCGCCATAATCACCGGCACGCCCACGTCCCGGCACGTTTCAATCACCGACAGCTGGAGACGTGTCTGGACACACCTCTCGGGACGAAAGTGTCCAGGAAGATCTTTTGAAAGGGTCCAGGTCTCCGTGGGGGCGGAGTCGGGTAACGGAGGCGGGATCAGGACAAGATGAGAAGGAGCCAGACAGCTGAAACAGGATCATCATCCACGTGCGCCAGAACGTACCTCAAGAGGGCTGGAACCCACAAAAGCTCGGGTACAATAACGCAAACACCAAATGACATCAAGGGAAGGGGGTTCGAGGCAGGGGGCGGGGCTTGCAAAATCCATCACCAACACAGCCAGCGGCGGATTTACACACCCTAACCACATGCAAATGAACACGCAGAGATATAAAAAAAAGCACAAGCAGTCCAGCATCTGTCTGGAGAGCTGGAATCTTTCTGAAATGAGCGCCAATGTGCCGAAAAGGCAAACAGGCCCGGGGTCAGGGGTTACGCTCACTGGTCCTATTCATCAGGCCACTTTGAGGGGCCGTTATTTGTCGCTGGTGCCAGATGGATCCAGACCTGGCCGGAAGGCAGACGCAGATAATGGGATGTAAATCTCAGCGGGTGGCCCCGGGCTGGAAGCTCCCCAGACTACAGTAGGACGTTCACATCATTTGCACACACGGCGTCTCCGACCCGTACTGTCCCAAAACCGCAAACTGGTCTTATGCTGAATACAAAGAAAAAACGGTGTGCGTGTGTACGTGTACGTGCGTGTGCATGTGTACGTGCATGTGTACGTGTGTGTGTGTGCATGTGTGGTGCGTGTGTACGTGTGTGCGTGTACGTGTGTGTGTACGTGTGTGTGTACGTGTGTGTGTGTGTGTGTGTGTACGTGTGTACGTGTGTGCGTGTACGTGTGTGTGTACGTGCGTGTGTACGTGTGTGTGTGTGTGTGTGTGTACGTGTGTACGTGTGTGCGTGTACGTGTGTGTGTACGTGCGTGTGTACGTGTGTGTGTGTGTACGTGTGTGCGTGTACGTGTGTCCAAACGACAGCGTCAGAAGGGTCACCGCCTTGGGGGTGGAAACAGCCGAACACTGATCCAGGACCAGTGGCTGTACAGTCACGGGGATGTGGATCTAGGCCAGGAGGAAATCCTTCTTTATTTCCCCATTCTTAGGAAACGTCCAGTAAACGTCCAGGAATTCGCCCCAAGAATGTCCTCCAGCTTCAGCCCAAAAATAGCCCTGGTCATTCGTTGCCATGGAGCCCTCGGAAGTACAGTGATTTCTGGCAAGGTGCACAGCCCCATTTATGATTATTATTCTCCTTCTCACAGAGTTTGACATTTTCAGGTGCTTCCTATGCACTAAACCTGACCCCGGGCGTGGCCGGGGGGCTCAACAGCACCACCTACCATGGTACATTTTCACATATCGGCACCAAAATTAATATTCACTCAAACAGCTCTGCCCAACCAGACGTGAGGTCATCTGTAGTGTTTCATGTTCTCATTTTGATAAAAGGATCGTAGACCGTTTGTCCGATTCACGCTAAATGAAGAATCTTTTTCTGATGACACCAACAGTCTTGAAATGGCAAGCTGACAAATTTACATTTTTACAATAAAAACATTCATAAATTACACTAAACACTGAGGAATCAAGATTAAACTTATTAAAAATATTCAGTCTTACATCATAATCATATTCATCCATGAATTTTGACATCTTGGTATAGTACATGAGAAAAAGTACATGTTTGCACTGTTCATTGTTCACCGTTTGTCAGATTAACATAACATTTGGTCAATAACGTGTTGTGAACATGTTCCTTCTGAAGAGTTTATGAGGAATTTTTGATGGGTGGAACAGTTATTTGCCTGCAACATTTCAAATGCAGGGTATTTGAATCTAGGATTTTGAGCAAACAGTTTTTGTATCCTGTGGGAATACAATAAAACCTACAAACCTCAAATATGGTCACCATGTGTGTCAACACAATCTGAGCAAATTTCCAATTCACATCCATTAGCCTAAAATGCATTTACATTACATGTGCTTTAGAGCAGAGTGTGTGAACGACTGGCTCCTGAACGTGTGCCATCGGTGCCCGCGCCCGTGGGTCAGGATGTTATGGATAGTAAGTGAGTGAGAAAGTTCTCTTTGCACCTGTACTGTAGTGTCTTAGACTTGATAGGGGCAGTGGTGGCCTAGCGGTTAAGGAAGTCAGAAGGGTGCCGGTTCGAATCCCGATCTGCGAAGGTGCCACCGAGCAGAGCACCGTCCCCACACGCTGCTCCCCGGGCGCCTGTCATGGTGCCCACTGTCACTAAGGTTGATGGTTAAAAGCAGAGGACACATTTGTTGTTGCACCGTTTGCTGTGCTGCAGTGTTTCATAATCACAGTCACTTCACTTTCACTTAGATAGTCTAAACCGTGTAAATTCTGCCTGTTTATTGGAAGGTGTTGGATCAGACCCTACGTGTCCATGGCAGTGTGCACCGGATCAGCCTGCCACGCCCAACACGCCCAGCTGTTAGCATGTGGTGGATAATGGGCTTATCAACACATTACCCTGCAAGCTGTACGTTCGCCGAGGCCATTAAACCCGGGCCACGCCCCTCAAACCACACCCACTGCCCGAGCCTCCATGATGAATTCAAGCGAAGAAGGTCCACATGACTCCATTACTAATGGCACTCATTAGTTTAAAAAAAAAGTCGGCTGAAGGCCATGTTGAAAATCAATTTAATGAACGGCTGTTAAAAGCCTTTGTAAGTGTACCGGCCCACATTTTACAGGAACTCTACTGCGCATAGAAGCATATCTGGAACACGTCTCCCTGTGGGTGTGAAGTATATGATTATTATTATCACTATTGCAGACATGCAACAACGCACCGGAGTACTGGAATAGAGTGATGTTAACAGACCACAGCTCACATGTGACATTTCAAAGACTTCCCAATACAACGATTCACTCAAACCTGATCACATAAAATGACAGTTTAGTGCATAAAACATATTAACACCAACAACAAAGCAGATTACTGCAGCAGTATTGTTCTACTCCACTGTTGGAGGCCGCCGCTGCACTTTATGCACAGACGGGTTATGAAATAGGATCCGGCTATCCCTCGGGGCACTGCATGAGGGAAGAGGGAGTGGATGGGGGTCGTTCTGGTGAAGGTAATGCCATGTGTGCTTACTGAGGCAAAACTGCCCACAGCACAGCCGGCTAAAAAAAAACCTGATAATTATGCTACTTGGGGTCGATTTAAGACTTAATTGCCGTAATTCTATGGGATTTTTGAGTGAATATTATTTAGCATTAAACTGACAACACTAGAAGAAATCTGTAAGAAGAAAAGTTAAGGTCAGGGGTCAAAGCTCGAATGAGCTATGCTGACGACACACAACTCCTCTTCTCCTTTCCTCCCTCAGATCTACATGCTGCTTCCAAAATCTCTGCATGTCTAACCGACATCTCGTCTTGGATGGCAGCCCATCACCTCCAACTCAATCCCACCAAAACTGAACTAATATTCATTCCAGCAGATTCTTCACCACATCAGGATCTTGCTATTTACCTAGACAACTCACAGCTCTCTCCTTCTACAACAGCCCTCAACCTTGGAGTTACAATAGACAACCAACTCTGCTTCTCGACTCACATCAGCAACCTTTCCCGCTCATGTAGATTCATGACAATATCAGACAAATTGACCCTTATCTACCAACACAGGCCACCCAGATCCTGGTCCAGTCCTTAGTAACCTCACGACTGGACTACTGTAACTCCCTTCTAGCTGGTCTACCACTATGTACCATCCGACCTCTACAACTCATACAAAATGCAACAGCACGACTGATCTTCAACCTTCCCAAGTTCTCCACACCGCCCCTCTGCTACGTTCCCTCCACCGGCTCCCAGTAGCTGCACGCATCAGGTTCAAAATACTGATGCTGGCCTACAAAGCCAAACATGGAGTAGCACCATCCTACCTCACAGCCCTTATTACACCTCGCACTGCACCTGGTATACTCCGAGCCTCCAGTACTGCTCGCCTGGTCCCTCCATCTCTGAAGGTAAAAGGAAGACGCTCATCTAGACTCTTCTCCGTCTTGGCCCCTCGGTGGTGGAATGAACTTCCAGCTCAGTCACTGAGCACCTTCAAACGACAGCTCAAGACCTTCCTCTTTAGGAAGATTTAGATTAAATTGTAATTTTCTTGTTGTCGAACTTGTGTACAGAATCTACGACAGAGTGAATAAAATAGATGTATTCATAGTTGGGGTCCTAGTGAACCGGAATTGATCTCTTCATCGATGGTCTGCCAAATGCCGTAAATGTAAATGTAAATGGGCAAGAGCAAACTTATGGGATAGAGAAAGCAGAGAAAGAGAGACCAACCGAGGGAGGGCGGGAGGATATCTCCCAGCACTCAGGTGCTTCCTCCCAGCCATCCACCTTGGCACCGCCGACTGGTCCGGTTTCCTCAGAATCACATGGGCCCAAAAGCCTCATCATCAGCACAGTGCTGATTCCACAAGGAAATTCCCCCAAAAACGGCGCAGAGGGCAACAGACCACAGCTCACATGTGACCTGGGTTAAATACACAACTTCCCAACACAACGATTCATTCAAACCCATCCAGTGTGAACTGGTGTTCCTGTGATTTCACACCACAGGTCCTTCCACAACATTAACACGAAGGCTGTTCCAGGAGTGGCCATGTGAGGTCAACTGTACTTCTCAAGAACTTTCAAACAAGTTGCTCCTGGATGCTGGGATAGTAGGTAGTAGGGGTGTTGAAATTATCGCAATGCAGACGTGGACAATTATGCATTGCAGAACACGAACGATTATTCTCATTAAAAAGTAGTGGCAGATCTGAGTATAGGATCTCTATGGGTAGGAGAGACCTCTAGTAGGGTCAGCAAGCAGTGTTGGTCAATAGTGTCTATCTGCAGCCTATTCACTAGGTGACACGCCTCCCCAGATAACCTCCTGAAATGGTATGGATGACGTATGTTTACTGACCCCTTCAAGACAAACATGTCACCGCCTGCATACGGTTACACCCAGTTACAGGGGACCACGGCCCAGTTGGTTTCATTACTCCAGGTACGACATCCGAGCCTCGTCTATAACAGGCTTCCCGTTTCACTCTCCTGAATGATGGTCATCTTTTTGGCCCCCGGAGCCATGACCTAAATCCCTCGTGAAGGCAGCTCAAGACCACTGTGTGCAGCCCAAACAATGTGTGGTGATTGGCAGGACGCCGACATGACGAAGACAAAGATTTTCTTGCTTTTTTGACCACGCTCAAATGTGAAAACCACAAGCTCATGTCTGTTCATGTTTCTCTTTGGAACAAAGCTCTGCACCATGGCAGGAAGTCCGGGGAAAAGCTGCGTGGGACGCTCAGCGATCGCTGGCCGAGGCTCAAGCCCTGCATCACTTCCCAGAACTTTCAGCTGCGGAAAAGAAAGACAAGTAAGAAGGTCTCAAAAGAGCGCTGCATCATCATCAGGAATAATCCGGATGAAGAGGAAGGCAGCAGACGAGCAGCATCAGGAAGGTCTCAACTAGCCAGACTGTTTTTACTCCACATTTGCTGACCTCGTGTCCTACAAAACCCACAACATCCTTGTACTGAAAATAAAAAATCACCGTCAGGATGAATGGCTGCATATGCACCTTTCACACTGTGTGTACAGTACAGGTCAAAAGTCTAAACACCTTCTCATTCAACGTGTTTCTTTATCTTCATGACCATTTACGTTGGTAGATTTCTGAAGGCATCAAAACTATGAATGAACACATGTGGAGTTCTGTACTTAACAAAAAAAGGTGAAATAAGTGAAAACATGTTTTATATTCTAGTTTCTTTGCTCTGATTACTGCTTTACACACTCTTGGCATTCTCTCGATGAGCTTCAAGAGGTCGTCACCTGAAATGCTTCTCCAACAGTCTTGAAGGAGTTCCCAGAGGTGTTTAGCACTTGTTGGTCCAGCTCACCCCAAACCATCTGGACTGGGTTCAGGTCCGGTGACTGTGGAGGTCAGGTCTCCACTTTTTGTTAAGTACAGAACTCCACATGTGTTCATTCATAGTTTTGATGCCTTCAGTGAGAATCTACCAACGTAAATGGTCATGAAGATAAAGAACACACGTTGAATGAGAAGGTGTCCAGACTTTTGTCCTGTTTATATGTGTGTGTGTGTGTGTGTGTGTGTGTGTGTGTGCATTTTAATACACTCCACTCAATGTCACGATACCTTTACAAACCATTACAATCCTAAAAGGCAAAAAATTGGTTGGAAGTGACATCTGCCATCTGGGTGATTTATTGAACCTCCACCCAACGTACTCACATCCCTCAATACTCCAGCCATTACTTCACCTGCAGGTTAAACAGGTTGACAGAGACACGTGTACATTAGCCGCATGTTATTCCTGATTTCATTATTCCGTCTTGCCTACTCAGTCCCCCCCGAGACACTCACCAGCATCCTAATCTACACAGATCCCCCTAAGCGGATTACAGAAGGACTTTTCTCAGGGAAAGTTTACTACGCTCAGACTCCCCAGTCCCTCTCCAGACTCTCGCGCTGTCCCAAGAGACATACGGATAAACAGTCTCTTGTTTTAACTACATAATCCTGTCAATCAGCCATAAAATTAGAGTGACGTTATTAAAGAACAGGACAGTAGGACGGGGTTCATCTGTATCAAATTAACCTGAAGTTAATGTTTCACACATGCACTAGATGGTTAGATTTAGACATTTTACCCCCTTCACTCTCCCTGGTTCCACGTGACCTGAGCCGCAATGGCTGATCCGAGAGGCCGGACATGCTAACAAAAAAGATGGTTAATCGTCACACATTTGTCGGCCCTCTGGACAGACTATTCTTGTCCCCACAGAGCTTCCTCCACGACTGGCATGTCATCACTCAGTGCTGAGCATAGTCAGAATAGTGAGGGACTTGATATGGGCTCTCAGAAATGCCACCACGGTAACACGGTAATATTTAACTATAATTCATCCCTAAAAAGTTCCAGCAGCACGTAGAAGCGGTGAGAAAACATTGAAACCCACATTGCATTACCAGCTGGCTTGTGCCACGGGTTTCAATGACAAAGTAGGAGAAGGTCCACCAAACAGAAGTTCCTTTTATTCAAATATATACGTAAATATACTCACTATATATTCACTATTAATAACATGCGAAAAATTCACATTAACCTTTGCCAACCAATCCCAGCCAATGAGCTTCTACTATTAACCAGGAGCTTATTATGACTCCAAAGACTTGGTGAAGGGTCCCCATTATGGAAAGTTCCCTTTGTGAGATTATTTAAAATTAATATGAGTTTCCCTGTCTATGGTCCTGCAGTGGCTGGAAATGGCGGTCGGTGTGAAGCGTGTTTTGGTCGTTCTGCTTCACCAGCTCAGATCTGGAGTCGGATCTGGACTGTCTCCCCTTATGATGTAATAAGGGGAAAGGTCACCGCCACCTTTTTTACACCCCTCCACAGTCATGGCTCCCACACAGCATGGCAGCTGCTTGTATTTGGATGTAAAAATGAGCACAAATGTGTTTTTTAGTTTGGTCACGTGAGACGTTGTAAAAGCAACAAGTCAATTTCATTTTTTTGGAAAAACGCTGACACGACTTCCTGTCTGCACCAAACATTGAGGTTGGTGAATGGTGTTGATGACAATTTGCGTGATGCCCCCTTAACTTCTATAGGTCGCTCGTCCTCACTATTATTCACTTATCATTTAAAGGTACAGACACCGAAACGGTGAACCTGGGCTACATTTCGCAACGAGACGTACGGCATTAGGGGACCACTAAGACCTATATAAACGTAAAATGAATGTCCTAATAGGGGACGTGTAATAACTAGCAGGAGCCTGAAGGCGAAAGGAGAAACTGGAGGCTTCTCTACATCGGCTATGTTTAGTCTGGGAGGACGGAGCCCAACACCAAATCAACAAGCCAGTTCGGCCAAAAATATCAGGTCCAAATTTGGAGTGATGAAAAACCGTGCGGCTAAACTTGGTTCCGCCGCCTCCACCTTCTTGTAAAAAGCGTTTTTGTGGATGTTATTGCGTCACCATGACAACAAATCATCAAAGTTCATTAGCAACATATGATAAACCATTACTCATTACTGATTATTGTCTTAAAAATATGATAATAAATCAGGGCCTCGTCATGTTGATCAAGCGACAGGACAGAAGTGACTGACAGGTGCAGGGACCGCCTCCATGACCTTGAGAGGGTTCCATGCTCTCTCTGCACGGAACGTCACTGGATGTCAGTGTCTGACACGCACAGAACTGGGAAGGGGGACGGGGGACGCACTGCAGGAAACAGGGGACATAAAAAGCCATCCTGTTCTGGGAATTCTCTTAAAGCTCTCAGCCTACACGACACAAGACACTAAAACTGGCAGTAAATCAATAACTCATGAAACGAGCCAGAGGGTCACCACAGCCACCAGCACCGTAACTACGGCTTCATGGACCAGTAGCACCACAGTGGACACGTAATGTAGACCACGACACTGGACTGCACTCTGGACAACTGTAGGATTGTTTTGTGTGGAGTTTGTCCTTGTGTGCAGAAGGGTCAAGTGTGGGGGATGTAAATGTTGTTGTTGTTGTTGCATCACATCCCCAATAATTGTCACCTGTGAGTTATGGCACGTGCTGATTAAATGCACCGATGACAGTGGAACGTCTACCTGCGGTTTTATATAGAAACGTGAGCACATTCATCCCTGCTTCACAATCACAGCCCTCCATCGATTGCTTCACTTGATCTCTGTTTTACTTTATTCCTCGAAGTCATTTGTAACCAGAAACAAACTAGTTACTGTCTAGTGACTAGTCCTCCAACACCGTTTCAAACAGAAAACGGCGCGGTGAATGCAGGACGGGTAGAAATGGGCCATACAAGAACCTGCCCTGCAAGAGCCACGCCCTCGCTCACCACAACGTGGAACCACGCAGACAAAAGAACGGAGAATGCGGCGTTAATATGTTCAATTACGTCAGAGATATTTCACCCTGTCATAAATGTATAATAACCTTAATAAAAATAAAAATAAAACATTGTTTAAGTGCCTCTTTTGCCTGGAAAAATTAATGTGCCACATGCAATAATCTTATAATAAAACATCCGGATCAGCCGGGCCGCCGCTACGTCACCTCATCACAACCATGAAGACTAGCAGCGGGGGAGGCGCCCGGGTCGCCATGGCGACCCAGACAGTTGCCGTTTGTGGGCGGGGCCTTCTTTGTTTTCGGTATTTGACGCGTCGCTGCCGGTTCGGTGATAAAAGCGGTTAATGCGGCGCTGGATGGAGAACCAACATACCGGGTCCAGGACCGTTTTCAGTGTGGAACCATGTGGAACATGCGAGACGGTTATTAAATATCACCACACCCCACTCACCACCATCGTGTCCCTGAGCAGGACACGGGGGGACTGGCGTTCATGCGTCTTTGTAAATACGGAGGACGGGTAGTAGCCTAGTGGGTAACACACTCGCCTATGAACCAGAAGACCCGGGTTCGAATCCCACTCACTACCATCGTGTCCCTGATTAAGACACTCCATGGGACGACTGTCCCTGTAACTACTGACTACGAACCAGAAGACCCGGGTTCGAATCCCACTCACTACCATCGTGTCCCTGATTAAGACACTCCAGGGGACGACTGTCCCTGTAACTACTGGAAGACCCTGGTTCGAATCCCACTTACTACCATCGTGTCCCTGATTAAGACACTCCAGGGGACGACTGTCCCTGTAACTACTGGAAGACCCGGGTTCGAATCCCACTTACTACCATCGTGTCCCTGATTAAGACACTCCAGGGGACGACTGTCCCTGTAACTACTGACTACGAACCAGAAGACCCGGGTTCGAATCCCACTCACTACCATCGTGTCCCTGATTAAGACACTCCAGGGGACGACTGTCCCTGTAACTACTGACTACGAACCAGAAGACCCGGGTTCGAATCCCACTTACTACCATCGTGTCCCTGATTAAGACACTCCAGGGGACGACTGTCCCTGTAACTACTGGTAGACCCGGGTTCGAATCCCACTTACTACCATCGTGTCCCTGATTAAGACACTCCAGGGGACGACTGTCCCTGTAACTACTGGAAGACCCGGGTTCGAATCCCACTTACTACCATCGTGTCCCTGATTAAGACACTCCAGGGGACGACTGTCCCTGTAACTACTGACTACGAACCAGAAGACCCGGGTTCGAATCCCACTCACTACCATCGTGTCCCTGATTAAGACACTCCAGGGGACGACTGTCCCTGTAACTACTGACTACGAACCAGAAGACCCGGGTTCGAATCCCACTCACTACCATCGTGTCCCTGATTAAGACACTCCAGGGGACGACTGTCCCTGTAACTACTGACTACGAACCAGAAGACCCGGGTTCGAATCCCACTTACTACCATCGTGTCCCTGATTAAGACACTCCAGGGGACGACTGTCCCTGTAACTACTGACTACGAACCAGAAGACCCGGGTTCGAATCCCACTCACTACCATCGTGTCCCTGATTAAGACACTCCAGGGGACGACTGTCCCTGTAACTACTGACTACGAACCAGAAGACCCGGGTTCGAATCCCACTTACTACCATCGTGTCCCTGATTAAGACACTCCAGGGGACGACTGTCCCTGTAACTACTGGTAAACGCTGTAAATGGGTACCTGGGAAGGGGTGCGGGTTGGGGGACCCTCGTTTCAGGCACTTGGAACACAGGACGTGCACGGCGTAGTGGAGTCCGGGCCACTCCTGCAGCAGGACGTTCAGCTCCTCCACCAGCGGCGTGATGGCCTGCCAGGCCGTCCAGATGTTGGGCAGCGAGGCGTGGCTGGCGATGGACAGCGTGTGCGGCTGCGGCCGGTAGCTGACCACCACCGGGACCTTCCCGCGGTAGGCCAGGACCTGGTGGCGCGCGTCGCGGCGCCGCACCACGTGGCCGTTGATCTGCGCGCTGTAGCGGGCGAACAGGCCGGGCGGGAAGAGGAACGGGAAGGTGAAGTCCACCTGCAGCTGCTCCACCGAGAAGAAGCGGCCGCCGGGACGGGACTCGGCGCGGGACGCCTCGCCGCCACGCGGCTGGGGAACTTGTACCAGGCGGTGGCGCCGTTCAGCGGCTTGCCGCGGGGCTTGTTCAGGCAGTAGCACACGCCCATCTTCTCCAGGAGCTCCATGATCAGCTGGAGGTCCTGCTGCGTCTGGACCAGCGGCTTGAGGAGCAGCCGGATGACGTTGGAGGGCAGCAGGCCGTTCTGCAGGAAGCCCTCGGCCAGGTCCCCGCAGTCGGCGTCCCCCCGCAGCTGTCCCAGCACGGCGGACGAGTCGCTCTGGAAGAAGACGTTCAAGATGGCGATGAGGCGCGGCAGGTTGTGGAAGACGTACTCCTTGAGCGTCCGGCTGTCCTCGAAGTGCAGCAGCTTGCCGCTCTCGTGCAGGTAGGACAGGGCGCTCTGAAGACGGTCCTCCGTCAGTCCCGCCTGGAGGCCCAGGCGGGCGGAGTCCCACCAGGACAGCCACAGGTCCTGCGGCTTGAAGTGCAGCTCCTCCAGCATCTGCCAGGACTTGGGCAGGACGCGGTGGAGGTTGGGGAAGATGTCCCGGTGGTCCGCGACGGACATGAGCTTCTCGCGCAGCCGCTGGACGTTGCGGCGCGTCCCCACGCAGCTGACGCGGAGCACGGGGGACAGGATCTGCAGCCGGTTGTTCAGCACGTACTGCAGCTGGGCCTTCTTGCGCCGCAGGTTCCTGTCCGAGACGCCGTAGAAGGGGACGTGGGGGCTGGACGTCCGGGCGTCGTAGCCCGCCGCCAGGGCTTCGTCCACCTGCCTCGCCAGGTCCCGCAGGCAGTCCGTGTCCCTCTTCTCCTGCTGCGAGATCTGCCGGTGGACGTCCAGGCACTTCTCGTCCGCCTCCGCCTCGCTGCACATGTCCACGTGCGTCCCCACGACGCAGAGGACGGCGCGCGGCACCTTGGCGCCGAGCAGGTGCAGGAAGTGTCCCACGTGCGCGCCGAAGGCCGCGGGCGTGTAGGTCCTCAGGTTGACGGCGAGGACGTAGAGCGCGCCGGGGGACAGGAAGAAGGGTTTGATGAGGTCGTAGTTGGGCATCCCCGACAAGTCGTACACGGTGAACGCCAGCCGCCGCTCGGCGTCCGCCAGCCAGTTGCTGACCTGGATGCCCCCGCCCCCCGGCGCCGTCGCCCCGGCGACCACGCACCGCGCCAGCCGGCTGGTCCCCGCCCCCCGCCGCCCCATCAGCACCAGCTTGAGCCGCGGCTTCACCGCCGGGCGCGACTCGGCCAGCTCCTGCTGGTACGCGGCGATGTACGGGATGCCCTTCATGCACACCTCGTACGGCGGCTGGATCAGCGGGTTGTCCTTCACCTTCCAGATGTTCACCTTCAGCAGCTTGCCGAAGTTGTCCGGCAGCATGGCGATCCGGTTGCCCTGCAGCACCAGCTCCTCCAGCTTCTCCAGCTCCACCACGGAGTCGGGCAGGAAGGTGATGGTGTTGTTGTCCAGCCACAGGTTGGCCAGGTTCTGCAGGTGGCCGATCTGCTCGGGGAGGAAGGTCAAGTTGTTCCTGCTCAGGTACAGCTCCTCCAAGCCGGAGATTCCCAGGACCACCTGAGGAAACTCGGCGAAGGAGTTGGACGAGAGGTTGAGCATCTTCAGCGTCTGCAGCTTGCCGAAGGACTGCGGCAGGTCCGTCAGGAGGTTGCTGTCCAGCATCAAGCTCTCCAGGTTCTCCAGGTCACAGAAGGTCTCGGGCAGCGACGAGACCAGCGTGCTGCTGAGCCACAGAATCTTGATGGACCGCAGCTTCATGATGTTCCCCGGCAGGACCTCCAACTTGTTCCCGGAACAGTCCAGCTCCTCCAGGTCCGCGAGGGCCAGCACCTCCGGCGGGAAGCGGCGCAGCCGGTTGTGGTCCACGTCCAGCGTACGGAGCTTCCGGAGCTGGGAGAAGGACCGGGGCAGGTCGTGGAGCTCGTTGAAGCTGATGTCCAGCTCCTCCAGACTGTGCAGGGCCCCGATCTGCTCAGGCAGGTGCTGGATCTTGTTGTGGCTGATGCACAGCTTCTTCAGGCCCCTCAGCAGAACGACCTCCTCGGAGAAGTGGCCCAGGCAGTTGTGGCTGAGGTCCAGCTCGCCCAACTCGCTCAGCTGGAACACGGGCTCGGGCACGGCCGAGAACTTGTTCCTGCGGAGGACCAGGCTCCTCAGGCCGCTCAGCGCCGAGCCCAGCCCCTCCGGCAGCTCCTGGAGGCCGTTGTTGCCCAGGTTGAGCACCTCGATCTCCTTCATGTGGTCGGGGAAGGTGATCTTCTGGCTGTTTTTGGAGCTGAGCGTGAGCTGGCGCAGGTTGCTCCTCAGCCTTCTGGAGCGCAGGGCCGCATCCCGCCACAGCCTGGCCGTCTTCAGGTTGCTCTCCGTCGCGGCCATGGCGTCCTCACCGAGCGCGATCATCGCTTCTCCCGGGACGAGGCGGCGTCCTCCTCAGCTGCGCCATGTCCCCTGTCCCCCTGTCCCCGCCGGCGCCTCCTCTGGCGCATGTCCGATCCAGGCGAGCAAGTCGCGCCGAGACGCCCCGTCCTGCGTGCGCGCGGGCGCGCGCGTGCTCGTGTGCGCGCCGCCGCGGTCCCGCGCGCGCGTCCGTGTCGTCAGAACCGGCCCGGGAACGCGCCTCCGGGCAGCAGTGGCCCGTATGTACACACCGGCTTATCATTTCGATCACTAAGCCGCCTTAATAACTGGATAACTGATAGTAATAACTGTGAATTATTTTCCGAGTAGTGCCCTGCTTCAGCATACGTCATGTGGGGTCAGAAATATATAAAACTACTTAAAGAAAGAACTTGGAACAGTAAAGCGGTGTGGAAATGTCGCCACCTGTCGGTCAGGACGAGCAACCACACCCACCTTTTGTTTACATTTACATTTACGGCATTTATCAGACACCCTTATCCAGAGCGATTTACAACCAGTAGTTACAGGGACAGTCCCCCCTGGAGCAACTTAGGGTTAAGTGTCTTGCTCAGGGACACAATGGTAGTAAGTGGGGTTTGAACCTGGGTCTTCTGGTTCATAGGCGAGTGTGTTACCCGCTAGGCTACTACCAGTTTACTGTTTTGGCGGTTTGTTACTCACATGCAATTACCGCGAACAATTGCTCCAGTATTCTTTTTCCTATAAAACTACCATAAAATGTGAGAATACTTAGGGAAAGCGAGCAAGAAGGGAAATAGCATGAGACGCTGGGGGACTTCCAACACCTGCTAGTAAGGACGATTTTTGGACAGTTTTGATTTGCACGTATGGATTTGGGGTGTATTCTTTGGTCTAAGAATCAACTGCTTGATTTAAATCTTGATGCTGTCCTGACATGTTAAGGGGTCTACTGTTTTATAAAAAAAATTAAAACACTTTTTTGACAAGACCTGTAAGAAGAAATAAAGAATCTCCATTCAAAAAGCCCAAGGCAGCTTTTATTGATGTCAACAGGGCAGGGGGTTTAAAAGAGTGCATCTTGTGTGCAAATGAAGCTCAATGACTGAATTACATAGCCTCTGCAGCAGCAGGAAATCATCCGGTAATATTAAATGAAAGACCTGAAATTGGCACTATGGCTGAGAAGCGCAGAGCGTGCAGAGGTAATGGTCAAAAAGAACAAACCCAACCCAAGTGGATAGCATCAGCGGTGCACGTAGGGGAGACATAACGCACAACTCCGCTTGTGCCTGATTCCATTAATGCTGATCTGTAAAGAAAGACATCACACACTCGATCCAGAGATTTAATAACGTGATATAGGCGTGGGATCGGGGACAGGTCATTAGTCTCGGCTTCTTGGATTATGTGGAGGCGGAGACACTTCCACGGGCGCGGAGCTGGGCACGTTGCGGACCTCGCCCGCATGCAAGTGCTCGTTGACGCGGAGCTGACAGCCGTCCTGCAGCATGCGCGTGGCGATGCGGGCGATGTTGCGCGAGTCGTCGAGGCCACAGTGGGGCCGGCCCTCGTACTGCAGCCCCAGCTTCTCCAGCATGCTGCTCAGCTTGGTCTGTGTACGCGGGACCTGGCAGGAATACGGCGGTCTCGGATCAGCACGGAATGACCATCATTACAAGTTCTGCATGTCTAACTGGGTGGAAATCACACCTTGTAAAAGTTTCCATAGGACTTTCTGATGTTGATCCATTTCTTGGCAAATTTTGGATGTTTGATTCGGCTGATTTTACACTGCATGTTAAGGAACTTACTCATGTCCCAGGATCTGGAAAAACAGCATAACATTACAAATGTGAGACTAGAATGACTCATTCATTCTTATTGGCCCCTTTCTACTGGATATTTAATGCAATTTACATAATTATGAGAACCATACCCATCAGTCAGCAGAGCGTATCTGTATTTCGTGCCCAGCTCTCTCTCTTGAAGCCAGGTCACCACCCGCCGCAGGACGTTACCGAATGTGTCCGCTTGGTCTACCATTTCCTGAAGGAGGAAGCAGAATCCCAGAATCCAAACGTGACTCACTTATACCTAGAATGTCGACGTAAACATTGGATACGAGTTCAAACCCTCACCTGTGTAATTCCAGTCAACTGGGTGCAGAAGTCCGAGAGTTTGGGGTTTAGTTCTGGTTTCACGTATTCCTGAAAAGTGTCAACCTCCCAAACACAAATATTACAAAAATCTTTTAAAAAAATAATATTTAAAAATATTTATTTATTTATTTAAGTCTTTCCAGCAAGAACTGTTTTTGTTCTTTTGTATTTAGTCAACGTTCCTTTTCATTTATGCTCGTTACTCCATTACATTTACAGCATTTACCAGACACCCTTATCCAGAGCCACTTACAGTCAGTAGTTACAGGGACAGTCCCCCCCTGGAGACACTCCAGGCAGGAACCCACTATTCTACTACCACCCTTCCTCTAGACATATATAGCCATTTCAGAAACACGTTGTTGGGGAAAAAAGGGCATCGGTGCATTTTTTAATTTATAACCAACATTAAATGGCATCATTTGAATTGTTTTAAATTAATACATAAATAAAAGCATGTAAGATGATTTGCAATTTTCACTTATTTCACTAGAAAAACAAAATTAAAAATCACAAAACCTGGAGGGACTTAAAGGCGTAGGACACATTTAGTTGTGTCCACCATGTGCTGTGCATCACAGTGACAATAATAATAATCACTTTCACAAACTCCTGCATCAGGGTTGAAATGAGAAGTGAGAAGTGAAAATCTGGCATTCTCTACACGCAGCCTCCGCCCGTCACCAACTCACAATGTGTGCAGTGCGCGTGTTGACGAGGACGATGGGGAACTCGATGATCTCGTGGAGGAAACCCGGCGGGTTGCTCTCCTCGCAGGTGGCCTCGAAGTCCACCACGCAGATGAAGTCGTAGTACGTGTCGGTGACGCCGCCCTCGGCCGCGGCCACCAGGAGCTTCTGCTTCTTGCAGTGGCTCTTCAGCCGCTTCCTCAGCACGTCCTTCACACCCCTGCACACACGGCAACGGCCGCAACATTACACGCGTACGGGGCCCGGGGCCCTCGGAGCGCAGCGCGGGACCGACCTGGTGTCCAGCTTCAGCTCGGCCAACTTGAGGCGAAGCTCGTCCCGGTCCATGCGGTTGATGTGGCCGTTGGCCAGCGCGATCTCTTTGTAAACGGGGTCACCGAACTCGCCCCGGGAGGGCGTGACGGGGTCCCCAACACTGCTGGACGTGGTGCCGCACTTCTTGACCTGACAATGGGAACGTGGAGGGTTACGGGGGGAAATGGTGTTTATGGATGTTAGGACAGACGGGGCTTTTTGAGAAATACGACGTTAAGCATTATTAAATATAAAATGTATAACCGAGAGGACGGCTGTGAGGCGTAAACCGTATATTATATACGTTTGGCCAATGGGGGAGATTTTGGTTATACTGGACTGGCGCAGAAATATCGGCACCTGTGGTCCAACATGGTGCTGGTGGATGGAGCGGGACATGATGTCCCAGACGTGCTCAACTGGACTCAGGTCTGGGGAACGGGCGGGTCAGTCTATAGTATCAATACCTTCATCTTGCAGGAACTGCTGATACTCCAGCCACATGAGGTCCAGCCTTATCTTGCATTAGGAGGAACCCAGGAACAACTGCACCAGCATATGGTCTCACAAGGGGTCTGAGGAGCTCTTCTCGGTAACCAATGGCAGTCAGGCCACCTCATGGATCACATGGAAGGCTGTGCGGACCCCCAAAGAAATGCCACCCCACAAACCAGTCATGCTGGAGGATGTTACAGGGAGCAGAACGTTCTCCACGGCGTCTCCAGAATCTGTCACGTGTGCTCAGAGCACAGGACGCCAGTGGCAAATGCCACGTGGACGTCGGGCCCTCGTACCACCATCAGAGTCTGTTTCTGACAGTTTGAGCAGACACATGCACATTTGTGGCCTGGAGGTCATTTTGCAGGGTTCTGACAGTGCTCCTCCCGTTCCTCCTTGCACGAAGGGGAGGTCCTGCTGCTGGGTTGCCTGTCTCCTGGTAGCGCCTCCATGCTCTGGACACTACGCTGACAGACACAGACCTTCTTGCCACAGCTTGAATTCATGTGCTGTCCTGCACGAGCTGCACTACCTGAGCCACCTGTGTGGGTTCTAGACTCTGTTTCACGCTACCACCAGAGTAAAAGCACCGCCAGCACTCAAAAGTGACCAAAACCAGAAAGTTTAGGAAGTGAGAAGTGGTCTGTGGTCACCACCTGCAGGACCTTTATTGGCAACGTCTTGGTAACTGCCTATAATGTCAAATTGACTGTCGATCAGTGTCGCTTCCTAAATGGACAGTTTCTGTATGGACACGCAAACGTATCTCACAGCAAATATATTTCTGGCTTAAGGCAGAAAGTTACTTGCTGTTAACGTACAGCTGCGGTCCC
>NW_021629813.1:0-87324 GCF_900700375.1 Denticeps clupeoides | reverse complement strand
ACGCGGTCCGGACCGGAAATTGCACCCGTGTTGCTTTCTCGCGGAAGTTCACCCCTGCACAGCGGCGATACGGGGTGGGGGACCGTGAGCTGCTGGCAGTCAGGTGGGCCCTCGAGGAGTGGCGGCACTGGCTGCAAGGCAGTGACACCCCCTTTCTGGTCTGGACCGATCACCAAAACCTCATATCAATCAAAGCTACCAAACAACTGAATCCCCGCCAGGCGAGGTGGGCATTATTTTTCGAGCAATTCAACTTTCAACTCTCCTACCGTCCCGGATCCAAAAATCAAAAGGCCGATGCTCTTTCCCGTCAACACGCCCCAGACTCACCATCCTCTGACCCCGAACCCGTCCTTCCTCCTCATCGCATCCTAGGCCCTCTCCGGTGGTCCCTCGAGACGAAGGTCCGGGCGGCCCAGGCATCCGACCCTGGCCCAGACAACACCCCACCCGGGTGCCTGTACGTCCCAAATACCTGCCGGCCTGATGTACTGCATTGGGGCCATTCCTCCGTCCTCTCAGGCCATCCAGGACGCCAACGGACCCTCTCCTTCATTCGCCGAGCATTCTGGTGGCCTTCAGTACGGCGGGACGTACAGGCCTACGTGGATGCCTGTGACGTCTGCGCCCGGGCTAAGACTCCCAACACTCCGGCTGCTGGGCCCCTGCGTCCCCTTCCCATTCCTCATCGCCCCTGGACCCACCTCGCCTTGGACTTCATCACCGGCCTCCCTGAAGCTAGTGGTATGACCACCATCCTGACCATAGTGGATCGTTTCTCCAAAGCGGTCCACTTCGTCTGCCCCGGCCTACCGTCCTCTGCCACAACCGCTGACCTCGTGCTTCAACACGTGGTCTGCCTCCATGGGTTCCCCCAAGACATCGTCTCTGATCGGGGACCCCAATTCGTCTCAGCTGTGTGGAAGGCGTTCTGTCGCCTTATTGGATCGACCTGCAGCCTCTCCTCTGGCTACCATCCCCAGACCAACGGTCAGGTGGAGAGGGCCAACCAACAGCTGGGACGATACCTGCGGTGCTTTGCGTCAGAACGCACCTGGCCCGGGTTTCTCCTGTGGGCGGAGCTGGCCCACAACCTGCAAGTCTCCTCCGCCACCGGCCATAGTCCCTTTGAGATCTGCCATGGATATCAGCCCCCATCTTCACGCACCAGGTGCCTGCAGGCGGGGTCCCCTCGGCCCGTCAGATGATCCGCGGTTGCCAAAAGGCCTGGAAATCTGCGCGGTCGGCCCTCCTCATCGCCTCCCGAAGGATGTCCACCCAGCACGATCGCCGGCACCCTCGTCGACTGCACTTCCGAGTGGGACAAAGGGTGTGGCTGTCCACCAAAGACCTACGTCTCAGGACTGAGTCACACAAACTGTCCCCTCGATACATCGGACCATTCCGGATCCTCAGTCGGATCAACCCCCTCACATACCGTCTCCAACTCCCTCCTGCCATCCGCGTCCATCCTGTCTTCCATGTCAGTAAACTCAAACCCTTTGTCCGATCCTCGCTTCATCCTCCGGCTCCGGATCCGCCACGCATCGTCGACGGGGGACCCGCCTACACTGTGGAGCGCATTATTGCCTCTCGCCGCAGAGGTCGGGGGGTCCAGTACCTGGTGCATTGGACCGGCTATGGACCAGAAGAACGGTCGTGGATCCCGAGTCGTTTCATCCTGGACCCTTCTCTGGTGACTGAGTACCGGCAGCGTACCGCCGCCGCTCCGGGGCCGTCGGGGGTCGGCCCTGGAGGGGGGGTACTGTCACATGATTTCGTCATGTGACCGGGAGTAACACGGAAACGAGGTAACGTGACTCCTATATATTAGGCTGGAGAGCAGCTGCAAATTGCTCAGTCATTGAATGACGCACGCCATTCGACTCGGCCCCGAAAACCTGCAACCCAGTAAGACCGTACCTGTCCTCTCTGTTCTCCTGACCCTCGAACTCCTTCCTGTCGCCCTGTCCTGCCCTGTATCGTGTCTTAATACGCGAACGACAACATCAGTGTGGTGTTGCGGCTCGTGCCGTCCCCGTTCGCAGATTAACGTGGAGGAACTTACCTGCCTCCCTGCGTCCCACCGCACTGAGGTCTCTCGTTTCCTCCTACACGTCTCTCTCGTTCTGGTCCCGGTTCGCGTTACAAATACTAGTTAAACATAAAATACTTCTTAATTTTTTACTTTGTAATCTTATAATGTCATAACCTATGAATCATTTATTGATTTTATTTATTTATTTTTTGTGTTCAATTTCAATGTATTTACTGTCTTATTATTTTTTCCCAATGAAAATGATATAACCCTGTTTTGTAACCCTCGGTGCAACTTCTCAAAAATATTCATACACTCAACATTGGCTCATTTTGAAAGTATTCTGCTTCAAGGGCCACAGCAAAAATGGGTATGGCAAGTCAGGATACAACATGCAGATTTTTTTTTTTATATTTGCTTGTAAAAAGATGACCCAACTTACAGTGAGGGGTTTTACCATTATGAAGCCACAGAGAATAAGCACAGCATATTTATTCAATGTCTGTGTCAAAAACCTGCAAACACAGCACATGGGGCACACAACTAAATGAGCCCTCTGCATTTAACCATCACCCTTTGTGAGCAGTGGGCAGGCATGAAAGGCGCCCGGGAAAAAGTGTGTCATTAGACATTCTAAAGAAAAACTGCATGTACCAAGAAACTGATCAAACTGAGCAGAGATCCAACACCCGAGAGTGCGTTGAGGGTGGTGTGAGTGTTAGGGGGGTCTGTTTCTTGATTGCTATCTTGTTGATGCTGTGGTAGTCAGTGCAGGGCCTTAACTCAACATCCTTCTTAAAACCAAAAAAAGAACCCTGCCGCGGCCGGTAAAGAGCCTCAGCCACAAATTGCTATATGGTCTTATTCTTGGATTTTAAGAGGGTGGAAGATGTGGTGGAAAGGGTGCTGCCTTAAATGGACAGAAGATGGCAGCCAGAACATGCAGAGTTACGGAGCAGTGCAAGGAGGCTGGTGAAATCACCATTGTTTTATTCTGAGACAGCGTTTCTTGTAACACCAACAGATTTTACTACTTGCGTGAAAAACACATAAGGAAAAGGCAAGACACAAACACAAGTAAGATGTCTGGACCAATCATCAAAACCTAATCACCATCAAAGCTTCCAAGCAACTCAATCCCTGTCAGGCGAGGTAGGCCATTTTCTTCGAACAATTCAACTTCCAACTATCTTACCGTCCCTCACTGTCCCGACAGCACGCTGCAGATTCCTTATCCTCTGACCCCGAACCCATTCTCCCACCTCATTGCATGTTAGGTCCTCTCCGGTGGTCCCTGGAGACTAAGGTCCGGGCTGTCCAGACGTCCGACCCTGGCCTGGCCATTATATAGATGTACCTATTGTAATTTGCATAAAGCTGGTGTGAATTATTCCATGTTAAATGTATTAAATTAAACATTTGACTTTGTTGCATCAGGTTTTAATTAACATTAACATTTATTTTCTGGTACTTAGGTATATATGGAGGGCTGCATCAAGAGGGGCATAAATTCTTTATGCAGAGAACCTCCCTTGTTGATCTACTGTGGCAACTCCTAACAGGGAAAGTGGAAGGGAGACAACAAATCCAAAAAAATTCCAATGCCTATGAGTATCATAAGATCAGCATCATGCATTTTGACTGTAGATAGGCATTCAGTTAAGTTTCACTGTACACATGACAATAAAACAGGAATTCGAATTTGGAGAAATGTTAACAGGACAAGCACAAACTTCTGAAAGAAAACCATATAACCCTGTCTTACAAGCCTCTTTGCACATTATAAGACATACTGATGCACTCAACATTAGCTCATTTTGAAATTATTTTGCTCCAAGTGCAAATATGCTGCATAACAAATCATGATACAACATGCAGGATATTTTTATTCTTGTAAAAGCATGGTGCACTGAGCATGCATGATTGACTTACAGTGAGTGGTTCTAGCTCTGCACAAGCACAAAGAATGATTACAGCACATTATTATTATTATTTAATGTTTCTGTGTCAAAAGTCTGTGGAAACTCAGTATGTTATAACCTTATTCCAAAATTGATTATTATTATTTTTTTCTCTTTTCCACTGAGGGCATTCTAACATTTCTGCAGGATCTGCTGGAGCAAGGTCACTCATTTTCAACTATAAAGGTTTATATGGCAGCTATTTTAGTTTGTCATGTTGGTATTGATGGTTGATGGTTAAGGTCATTTCGTACAAAACTGCATTGCTGCTGGCGTGGACATCAGCCATGCGAGTGGGTGACCTCACCTGAGGTGTATGCACTTTGCACCTGGTGATACTAAGGCCTCGTTTACACTGTCAGTTAAACGTGACCCAATCCCGATTTTTTGCGACAGATCGGATCTGTTCCATGATGGTGTAAAGTGTAAACACGTGCATTTGGATATTTTGAGATCGATTTCAGGCCTCGTTCATATGTGGAAATAAATCAGATATAAATCAGATGTGCCAATGCGACTGTAAATAGGCAGATCGGATTTTCGTAGACATTGCATTCTGTACGTCATTAAAACTGTGACAATTTAGTACTTCATTTTGGTTTAATGATGTCAAACAACAACAAACAGAAGAAACATGGGGGAGGAAAGTGCAGAGCAGTGGTCGATGGCTGAAGTTACATGCCTTCTTAGCCTGTAGGGAGAAATAGTCAGTTCAAGCTAAAATTAAGGCTCCTACAGAACAAATCTTTTTTTGAGGATATTTCGGCTGCAAAGGAAGCCCGGCGAAATGTTGTGTCGTTGTAAGAGAGAAATGAAAACGTTGACACAGCAAATCGTAAGTTGGCTTGCTCATTCTAAAATTTCGGACCCACTGCTCCTCGCTAAAGCCCGCCACAATATTCTCCCACCAATCCTGAGATCTCTCACGCACCCAGACATTCCTCTGT
Source organism: Denticeps clupeoides (assembly GCF_900700375.1). NCBI lineage: Eukaryota > Metazoa > Chordata > Actinopteri > Clupeiformes > Denticipitidae > Denticeps > Denticeps clupeoides. The sequence goes on along the minus strand of NW_021629813.1, from coordinate 82,378 downwards.
ATGGTCGAGGCCATAATAACTGAAGCATATGCGCAATAATTGCCCTTTCCTTCTTCTCCGCCTCAAAGTCATCGTATTATGTGGCAAACTTTGCATATATCGCAGAGCTAGTATTAAGCATATTTTCACATTCGTCCATCTTGGCTATTGTGTGGCAAGTGTAAACAAGTGAATTGGATATGGGGTCACAATTAACGTGTAAAAAGGAAGGTAAAAAAAATCAGACAAATCGGCAACATTAATAATTGAGCATCAAGATCTGCAGTGTAAAACAAGGACTAAATTACAAATATGGCCTATGTGGCCTGAAGATATGCCAAAGTCTTTCAGTTCTTTGCCATTCGAGCTGCCCTCCCTTCCTCGACCCACCTTTTGTGACGGACATGGAGAGGTGCCTTCATCTGCTCTGCACCATTTTGAACATTGCAGGGCGTATGTGCTTCCGTACTCAGTCTTTCCCGGTCATGTGAGCAGCTGTTTGTCTGCGAAGCCAGGGGAGAGGCCAGCCTCTGTCAAGATTCAAGAATTGGTCTATTGTCAGTACAACTGTCGGGCCTCTGTGTCTGTCACATGAGATTGTGGAGGCCAGCTTCTTGGCTTTTAGTTGCAAGGGAATGGTCCCACCAATGGGGTTAGGGAATACTCTACCACCTCCATATAAGGCTGTACATTAAATCAAAGAAATTAATTACCAGGAACAGGACGGACATGGACAAAAAGTTAATTAAAAATAAAGAATAAAAAGAAAACAGAGGTAAAAGAGAAAACATGCAGCTATTTGAATTAAATTCAATAATTGTATTAAACATTAAGGCAACATAGTAAAGAGTTAAGAAAGGACTGCCTAAGAAAGCAAATAAAACACTGCATAAGAACACTGTATATGAACCACCTCACACTGGGTTAAAAGCCAGGATGTGAGTTTTTAAACAAGATTGTAAACAGTGATTGACGGCGGCTGTCTGACACTGATTGGTAGGTCTTTTAATAATTGTGAGGCAAAAGCTGCCATTAAATTGATAAGCACAAGTAATGTAGAGTTCCCAGAATCATTGTTAAGAGAATGTCATTAAAAACTGTTAACAGAGCTGATTCTGTACTGTGATGTGATTTAAACCCATTTCTGGTAGGTAGTAGCCTAGTGGGTAACACACTCGCCTGTGAACCAGAAGACCCGGGTTCAAATCCCATTTACTACCATTGTGTCCCTGAGCAAGACACTTAACCTTAAGTTGCTCCAGGGAGACTGTCCCTGTAAATACTGATTGTAAGTCGCTCTGGATAAGGGCGTCTGGTAAATGTCCAAATGTCCAAATGTTCTGTTCAAAAAGGGCTGTAGCTGGACATGAACAACCCACTATGCCACCACTGGCTCATTGGTACAGAAACCGACTGAATTGACTGAAATTTGGTCCAAGTAGGTAAATATTATGCATCATGAATATGTATCATGACAATATGAACAGAGACAAGGAGGGACACATGGGCCAGACTAATGTGCAACAAAAGTTTTATTTACAGTGCGGGATGTGATGTATGCAATCAATCCAAATAGTGCTTTTTACACACCACCATTAAACCCTCAACCACTCACGAACTATATACAACACCGGCACAGAGCCAGACACTCTAACAAAGGGGAATCCACGCACATACTGTAAAAAAGCACACATGAAGACCATTTGGGTTGGAGAAGAGAATAGAGTGTGTAGAAAAAACTCTTTCTCCCTCCACACAAAGCACTGTATTCCAACCACTCCAATTGATGTTACCCTGGCATAAAGAGGCATGGCAACAACAGAGGTTAAAAATGAACAGTTTCTAATTTATTAACACCGGTAATAATTATTGTAGTTACATGTGAATATTGAATGTAAAAAGGTACCAAGGTTATAGAGAAAGTAAACATGAGAAGAAAGAGTAAAGAGGGAGAAGAGAAAGAGAAGGGAAGATAAAACTTCCCAGAAGCCTTCCGAAACTCCCCTGAGCAAGATAGCTCCGAGTCCCCATTTTCCACATGTGTGCAGACTTTTATACCCCTGGCCACAGGAAGTTGTCACTGGCCTACAGGAAGTTGTCACTGGCCTACAGGAAGTTTGTCACTGACCAATCAGAACCTGTTGTTTCTGATGTCACGCCCCCGGTGCCGCTCCCATTTGGTGAGACAAGAGGGTGGGCGGTCCTGACGGCTGATAACTTCGCACGTTGACGTCGGACAAAAGGCATGTAAAAACCGGGGTGTTGAATCTTCACCCACAACCGTCGACACAGGAATGTTACACCTCCTCCTGCAGACATCTGTTATGCAAGACAAAGCAGGGCTCCCGCGATGTCCATTCTTACAGACGGCCGGTTGATCCCCTGGGGCACTCGAGTATTCAGGGTCCATGGGATCACAATTGGGTCATGATTGTGTATCTGCTTGCTTCCTGGTCAGTCGGGAATTCAAATGCAGCCGATAGTTGTGGTTTCTGTGTCCTTTGTGATCCTCAGGCGTCTGAGGTCACCCTTGTAGGGAAACCTGCCTTCTTGACATAGATCAAACACAGCAGCATACATAGAATATTCAACTTGATCCAGGGCTTTTCACACTTGGTTGGGTTCTTTGTCTGGAGTGTGATGAATTTAAAAGGTTGTAGGTTTGCATACAGATTGTGCATGTAGAAAAACAGTGTTCATCGTACATTAAAACCAAACCAGAAAAACAAATGACAACAATGATCAGATACTGTAATGCAAAAAACATGTAATATAGTGGGAGGCTTAAAATGATATCAGGGAATTCATAACTCCGCAGATTTGCACTGGCTTATCAAGTCTAATCAAACAACAGTGGCCGGAAAAATAAATACAAATAAATAAAAAGTCCCGCTTGTTGCCATGTGATTGGAGAATTACACCTTTATTAGGGAATTCATAACTCTGCGAATTGCCATCGGCTTAACGAAGTTCAATCAACAACAGTGGCCGGAAAAATAAACACAAATAAAATCCCGCTTGTTGCCATGTGATTAGAGAATTACAACCTTTATCACTAAAAGCTATTATTTGAAGATTATGGCATTGTTGAGGTGTTTCAGAGAGAGAAACAGTTTCACATAAATTTAAATTCTGATCCTAACATGTTGATCATACTGAACATGAATTTAAAATAAAAACATTAAGTTTAAACAGTGCAATTTCCAATCCCTGATCAGTTATTATCAAATTGTTCACCGTGGGACATGGTTTATGATGTTCAATGTAATACCAGTAATCTAAAATGCCACAAATCCTCGGTTATTACTTGGTTACAGTTTGGTTTGTGGGTTCATCTATTGTGCCAGCCATATCTACATGCCACATTGTAAGTGATACAGTAATTAGTCCTAATGTTCATTTTAATACCTTGTCGGAGTGGATCTGGGGATTTAGAAATGCCATCGGTTTCTACGGTCCCGGGCTTTAGGATATGTAGATCCTTTTATTAAATTAAATCACATAGATTCTATTCCTCCCTATGCAGTAAAATTCAGATAAAAGAGACTTACGGTCACAGATCCACATCCGAGCAATAGGTATCACGTCGGGATCACCATTGTAAAAAACCACACATGAAGACCATGTGGTGTTGGAGAGAGAATAGAGTGTGTAGAAACAAACTCTTTCTCCCTCCACACAAAGCACTGTATTCAACCACGTCCAATTTGATGTTACCTGGCAGAAAGAGGCATGGCAACAACAGAGGGTTAAAAATGAACAGTTTCTAATTTATTAAACACTGGTAAATAATTATTGTAGTCACATGTGAATATTGAATGTAAAAGGTACCAAGGTTACAGCGAAAGTAACATGAGTAAGAAAGAGTAAAGAGGGATAAGAGAAGAGAAGGGAACCCCGAGGGAAACCCCCCTGAGCAAGATAGCTCAGAGCCTCCTTTTCCACATGTGTGCAGACTTTTACAAACCCCTTGCCTACAGGAAGTTGTCACTGGCCTACCGGAAGTTGTCACTGGCCTACAGAGAGTTGTCACTGACCAATCAGAACTGTTGTTTCTGATGTTCTGGTGCCTCCCATTTGGTGAAGACAAAGAGGGTGGGCGGTCCTGACGGCTGAATACTTCGCACGTTGACGTCGGACAAAAGGCATGTAAAACCGGGTGTCGAATCTTCACACCACAACCCCGTCGACACAGGAATGTTACACACCTCCCCCTGCAGGACATCTGTTTATGCAAGAACAAAGCAGGCTCCCGCGATGTCCATTCTTTACAATACCAATACACACACTGGCAGAGGTGGGTACACGTAGAAGGAAGAGCCAACATTAAAGTAAAGAACAAAGCACAATGACAAACAACCAATTCCAATCTCTCCCCTCTGAGCAGTACGCTAAACCGTCTTCTTGTTTCAGGCCTCCTCTTATCTGGCCTCCTGGCATCTGAAGACTAGCCACCAGCCAATGGGAAGAGCACTCCTGGCCCCTTCCGGGCTTAAAAAAAAAAAAGCACACACACACACACACACCACACACCACCACCCACACACAAAAACAACAGAAGAGACAATCAGACACAAAAAACCCAGGGAAGTAACAGGGGTGTGAGTAGAACACTGAAAGATTATGGTTGATGGCCGTTTAAACAAATCTTCAGATATTCAATATGTTTCTCTTTTTTATTTTCTTTAGGTATGTATACCCACAATGCATTACAGCAAGAACCTAGAACTCATATTGCACAACACAACCAATGACACCCCACTATGAGGTATGTAAAATTTTCTCTCCCCGCTCAGCAGGAACAACACAATATAAATAGGACACTGGTGTGGACTACCCAAAACACCAGCATAGCCATTTGGATTATTCTGGTACGTGACAGGCTATGCCTAGGCAGTGGTCAGATTGCAGAGACTAGAGGTCACTCATGAATGCATAGCAGTAGTCCATCGATGAAATCAACACTGTGAAGAAATATTCTGGGAAATAAGATCTTATGGAGGCTTTAGTTAATGGTTGACTACTTTGGTGCAAACATGCTTATGAGATGATTGGTTCTTTCTCATAAAAAAGAAATCCATTCATCATACTAAGTGTTCACAAAGAGAATGTGTTTTTTTAATGTAACTCACTGTTTATATTTGCTTTTTATAAACCAGTGTAAATGTATAAATTCTGAACAAAGTTCAGAACCTAACAATGAACAAACTGATAACCTAAGTCTAACACAGATAAGAGCTGTTCAGCTTTTGAAATCCATTGCAAGTTGTAACCGTACCTACCACCACATTTGCAGGCCTACAGCTTCTCTTTCAGTCAACACTTGTGATACCACCATAACAGAATACTTTCAAAGGTGCAAATGCAGTTGATAGAGCATTATGAAAATAATTGATTAATTTATTATATGTATATATATTTTGATTGAAAAGAAATTAGTTATATATCAGCTGTCTCACATATCTAAGGACATCATTTTATCTTATATTTTCTTTTTCTAATGTAAAGAAATACACACAAGCCCTGTATTTTAAATAGTGGTGGGGGCCGTTATTCGCGTTAATGTGCCTGCGTTAACGTGAGACTCTTATCGGGCGGAAAAAAAAATATCGGTCGTTAATCTATTCACAAAGTTGGGTTGGGAGCTGGATCTATACTACGCAAGCTATTGTGCCGGAGTTAAATGGTTACACTAGATTTATAAGTATTTCTTCTTTCTTGTGTCTTTTAGTTTCTTATTTCCTAAAGACTTTTATTTTGTTTCTGAGACCCGGTTTAGTTCTCTTGGACACATGGTGTGAGTTGTGAGGTGCGTGGGGTTTGTGTGCCAAAAGTAATTTCTTTCATTTAAATTTATGTACATATTAGGAATATTTTGCATTTTATGTTCTTTTAATACTGTATATTGTAGAGAGAGGTGCAGAAAGACGCGATGTTCTGACGCAACCTTGCTTTTTGTACAGGAATGCAGTATTGTAAATTGTGAATGCTATATGTTAATGTTCAGTTCTCTTGGACACATGGCGTGAGTTGTGAGAGAGAGAGGTGCAGAAAGACGTGATGTATGACGCGATGTTCTGACGAGACCTTGCTTTTTGTACAGAATACACTTTGCACAGACAATCTCTTGGGTGTCAGCTCATCATTTGTGGTTCAAGAAACAAAATCAAAGAGTTACACAACGCAGAAGAAGAACCGCTACACTATGATTACTTTCACCTTGATATTTTATCACGGATGTATACCTAGCCGAATTGCACTGTAGGGGGCGAGAACGAGTCTTTGAACTGTGAAATTATCACATCAAACGTGACGTGGTAACATGGATGGAGCTATTTAACTGAATAAACAGTTGGTAAACACAAGTACATCTTATTGAACATAATTTATTTTCATCACCAATTAGAACAGCTTTCTCAAGCAGTTTGTGATGCACTTTGGAAACAGGAGATGAGCCCCTGGTCTAATGCGCCACCCGGCTTGAGAAACCTGTTCTCAAAGACTTACTTTTAGTCATTATTTGGGTAGTGCACATATTCTGAATGCCTTCGGCAGAATTCAAATGAGCCATTTTAATATATATTAATCTAGATTTGTCAGAATTGACTGCATCTGTGCTCAACACCGGTGGCCAATCCTGACGGTGCATAAAACCCCTAGATTTCCGCCCCTTCGAAAGGGACGACATTTTCGTGGACTCTACATGAACTAGACTTTATGTGTTATGTTGTGAGTTCTGGCAATCACCACACGCCTGCGGGTTTGTTTAAGTTTATTCCCCTTTATTTCCCGTTTTGGCCACCGCGGCATTCTTTATTTGTGTTTATTGTTTGTTTAATAATAAAAACCCTTCTCAGCATATCAAACCTCTGCGCTTCCTTCCCCCGTAAATCCGTAGTCGTGACAAGATTACTCTAGATTAATTACAAGATTACAGTGAGATTAATATAGATTAAGAAAATTAATCTATGACCACCTCTAATTTTAAAACACTCGTCTGATATTACTGGCATGAAAGAGGTATGGCACAATAGAGGTTACAAGAATGAATAGTTTCTAGTTTATTAACACCAGTAGATTACTATTGCAGTTACATGTAAATTTTATATGTAAAAATGGTACCAATGTTACAGAGAAACCCAACATAAAGGAGAAAGGGATAGAGGAAGAGAGTAAAAAGCCAAAAACCAAGCTGCAGAGAGGCATAGCGAAAGCAAGACTCAGAAACCCTGGGGAGAACCTCCCAGCTCCTGATGGAGCAGGAAGTGAAGAGCAACCTCAGTCCACAAGAGAAAACTCTTTTATACATTTGACTTCCAAAAAGTTCCCACAGACCAATCAGGATTTGACCTTGTCTTCCTCATCATGACACCCCAAGCCATTTGCTGGCTTTTGACACCTCTTGTTTGGGGATGTCACAGCTTGACAAAGATTCACTGTGTGAATGCAATGGCGCATGGAAAGTGGTGAAAAGTAGAGATGATGGACCATATGAGGTGCAGGCAGTGTTAGGCTGGATCATGAACGGCTGTTTGTTGAGCCATAGACGTTCTCGCCCGAAAATTCACCCGAGTGCTCCCACCGTGAAGAATAAGGTGGTAAATGCATGCATGTACATATCACCCATTGGCCTTTGAATTTCTAAAAGCATGTTGACAGTCATGTTGACCTTCCCCAAAAATCTACGCAACTCCTGTCTAGTGGTGGGTGTAGGAAACTCTTTGCTTCAAGTGTACGAACTTGACCATGCCCCACCTGATTCCCCAGATAGATAACTGTAGCTTTTCCAAATTCACATTTTGCCAGGTTTAGAGTGAGACGCGTTGACTCGTGTACACGTGTACCGTGTTAAAACTGTACACAGCATCTCCACATGTTCAGACCATTGGATAAAGCTTTGTTCATTAACCGTTGAGGCACGTTCCTTAATCAAAATGGCATTACAATATACTGCAAAAAAAGTTATGGGAGGTTATGAGGACAGAAATGTCTGCAGCTCTTGGAGTTAGTAACTCCTGCCACTACTACAGGCTCTTATGGTTGAAGTCGAGGTGTAACTGGTGAGCATTGTAGAGACCAACAGTTTACTAATGTGTGACGTGCTGGCGATAGCAGCTACATACTGTTTCAAACATGCAGGATGGTGCAGCAGTCTGTAGTGGTATTCTTAACCTGGGAATATTGATGAAAAAACTCTGGCATAATAGGGGTATTGCCAACAAGAGTAGGTGCATTACCAACAATGATGATTGATATGAAGGAAATATGAATAGTGTCACAGTTGCAGATGTTAAAGTACAGCGCAGATTTTTTAAAGCGTGGAATTACAGAGACAGAGACCAGATCTGCACCTGCACCTATTCAGAGCCCAAATAGCATTCATTCTTTCTGTCTTGGCTTTAAGAGAGCAGAAGTACTTCCCTGACCTCAAAAAAGAAAAGAGTCCATTGTCAGGGTGACAGGATGACAAATTAACTTTTTATTTTTTCTGGCAGGTGCAAAACCTGCAAGAATCAGTGGGATGGATGGTAGAATAACAACAACATTTATTTCTTATATAGCCCCAATACACATACAGTATGTCTCAATGGGTTTTGACAGGCCCTACTTTATAGGTCAAAAGTAGGATTTTGTAGTCAATTCTAAATTTGATGTGTAACCAGTGCAGTGATTGTAAGACTGGGGTGATGTGGTCAAATTTCCTTGTTCTATTTAGACAATCAAAGCAGTGTTTTGATAACATGATATAACATTACTGTTATCAGTTACACACCTTGTGGGAACAAGGAGATCATTTTTCACTTTTTTTAAGTCTGGCCAGTGTTCACTTTTTTCAGTATGGAATGGATTATCTCAACCAATGAGAAGTGATCACTAACGCAGATTTCGACAGATTTGAGATGAATATTTGAGATTTATGGATTGTTTGTGTATGAGTGTGGCGTGAAATTTCCCGTCTGGGGAGCTGCAATAAAGGAAGTCAACTGAATTGATTTTCCAAGTTTATTTACCATGGCCATGGGGGGAACTCGCAAGAAGAACTCCCAACTTCCTGATAGCAGTTCACAGCTTTTATACCACGGGACCTACAATGTCGAAACACAAGCTCACCCCAGATGGTGCCCATCAAGGTCATAGAACCTTCCTTTAATCAGCTTATGTTCCGCTTTTGCATCAACATGAAGCACAGAGAGAATCAACACAGGAATGCTCGGCTGTAAGGACCTTGCAGGTACAAGGACTAGAGCAATTCAGGCCTGGTCCACACGGAAACGATCTCTGAAATGGTACAATTTCTGTCCAATCTAGCCTTGCTTCCACATGGAGAGTGGAGGCATCACAGAGTGAATTTATCTTTCCACATCTTTGTGCGGATGGCACAGTGGCTTTTCTGTGAAGCGGCCAGGGTATTAGTGTCACGTAACGCCCCGGGAAGGTGATATGTATAGTGTCACATTTGATCCGCTGATGAAAAAGTGATGCGCAGTGAAAATTTTCCGGATGCACTGTAATAGCCATTGCAGAGACAAATTGGTTTCTATTATTTTGTGTTAATTGATGGGAAATGTGGAATGCCTGCCCAACTTTCAGTTTCTCCAGAATGGTCAGCCTGTCCAGCCTGTACTTTATATCACAGCCTTCCTATCACAACCCAAGGTTGAGGAAGTTCACATGTAGCTCCTTTTACACAGACAACCCATAGCTGTTGATAAAAACCTACAATTCACAGGACAGCTATGGTTAAAATCTCTTCATCATTCTTAACAGGCTGTATAACCTGAACTCTGAACAGAGTTCATAGCCCAAACCTACTGACAGCAGTGATGATTCTCATTCATCACCTGTGGACTGCAATGAAGAGAATACTAATAAAGCAGTGTCTATGACAGTTAAAATTTATACACGTTGTGTGAATGGAAAAATGTGAAAGTGATCTTATCTCCTCATTCACACAACGTGTATAAATTTTAACTGTCATACACACTGCTTTGAATGTCCTAAGGTCCTGGTAAGCCAGGTTACAACATGTAGAGTTGTGCATATTTCTCTCATTAGTATTCTCTTCATTGGCAGTCCACAAGGTGATGAATGAGAATCATCACTGCTGTCAGTAGGTTTGGGCTATGAACTCTGTTCAGAGTTCAGGTTATACAGCCTGTTAAGAATGATGAAGAGATTTTAACCATAAGCTGTCCAGTGAATTGTAGGTTTTTATCAACAGCTATGGGTTGTCTGTGCTTTAAAATCTGCAACTGTGACACTATCAATATTACATTCATATCCGCTATAATACTCCACTGCATATTGTTCTTAAATGTGTGTCTTGTTGGTAATGCATCTGCACTTTATCCTTATTGCATACTGTTTCTATTGTTTTTTGGGTTTTTTTGCAAAAGCATTAATTGGCCATGACACACAATGTATTGTGGTGTAGGGGACATAAACTCTGAATCTAATTTAGAGGTTGCATTGTATATAACTTTGAAATTTTGTACGTTATTTTAGTATAAAAAACAGGTATCTGCATGCTTGAAAGCTGCCTTGTTTGGAAAAATGTGAAAGTGATCTTATCTTCTCAAACAAGGCAGCTTTCAAGCATGCATAGCTGTTGATAAAAACTGCAATAGTTGTTGCAGTAGTTGTTGTTAAAATCTGCATAGTTTATAAAGGGTGGAATTACAGAAACAGAGACCAGATCTCCACCTGGCCTGATTCAGGGCCCAAATAGCCTGAGGGAAGAAGCTCTTTTCTCACCTCAAATGAGAAAGAGTCCATTGTTAGGATGACAAATAAAAAAAAAATTCTGGCAGGTGCAAAACCTGATAGAATCAAAGTAGGATAGATGGTACAAGTACACCAAGCTTTTCATGTGACTAAAAATGTTTTTAAAGACAAACCAAACGTGAAGTCAATGGAATTGTCTGTTGACCTGTCAGGATTGATGGCACCTGGACTTATCACCTGTGCCCAATCCGGACAGCGTTTAAAAGCCGGGGATTTCCGCCCCTTTGGGAGCGGCGACACTTTCGTGAACTTGACCTTGCAACTGTGTTAGTATTTTGAGTTCTGGCAATCGCCACATGCCTGCGGGTTAGTTTAAGTTGATTCCCCTTTATTACCCGTTTTTGGCCACCGTGCCATTGTTTATTTGTAATTTTTTATTATTATTAATAATTATTAATAAAATCCCCTTCCCAGCACGTCCTGCCTCTGCGCTTCCTTCCCCCGTCAGCTTGATGTCGTGACAGAATGTCAGAGCTGCAGAAGGTGTGGAGTTACAGTCTTTTAAAGGTGGTCAGAACTGGCTTCAGCTGTAGCGATCGCCTGGAGCCAAATAACGGCACGGTGGCCAAAAACGGGTAAAAAAAGGGGGAATCAACTTAAACTAACCCGCAGGCATGTGGCGTGCGGCTTTTAAACGCTGTCCGGATTGGGCACAGGTGATAAGTCCAGGTGGCGTCATATAGCATATAGCAGGTGTAACCGGTGAGCATTGTAGAGACCAACAGTTTACTAATGTGTGACGTGCTGGCGGTAGCAGCAGGCGGTGAGTTTCAGCTGTAGATTCTGTACAGAAAATGGTACTGTGGGATGTGAAGCAGGAGCTGCTGTTGTGTTTCAAACATGCAGGATGGTGCTGCAGTCTGTAGTGTATTCTTAACCTGGGAATATTGATGAATAAACTCTGGCATAAGGTGCCTTAGCAACAAGACATACATTTAAGAACAATATGGAGTGATTCAGGGCCCAAATATTCTGAGGGAAGAAGCGCTTCGTCATTCTTTCTGTCTTGGCTTTAAAGGAGCAGAAGCACTTCCCTGACCTCAAAAAAGAAAAGAGTCCGTTGTCAGGATGACAGAATGACAAATTAACTTTACATTTTTTCTGGCAGGTGCAAAACCTGCAAGAATCAAAGTAGCATAGATGGTAGAAGTATGCAGACAACATCAACAACATTTATTTATTATATAGCCCAAACTCCACACAAAAAAGCTCTAGGAGAGAGAAAAAAGAAAGGAAGAAACGTTGGGAAGGAGTGATACAGAGAGGGACCCCCTTCCAGGGTAGAGTGAGCCTGCAAGTGGTGTCAGTGCAGGTTTGTGATTGTCCAATAAGAGAATAAGGCCTACAGTTGTATAGGTGGAGAAGTCCAAAATAGTCCATTGTCATGGTGTACAATACATGTCCATTATGATGCTACTGGTCCATCGGAAAATCCCTGAAGCATTAGTTGTTACGGTGGTGGTGCCTGTGGTGACCCTCTGGTTCGTTTCATGCTGAGTCAGGAACCAGGATTTATCTGCTGGTCTCTTCACGGGAGTTTGCCAGTAGTCTAGGCGCTTGATTCAGTGTCTCGGAGAGAACAAACAGAAGCAGCGGCAGACGGTGGCATCGTACGACTGATACTGAAATATGTGGCTTTAATGGTATATTTGTGCTCCAGTGGCCCGATACCCTAACTAGGAGAGCCTAACTAAGGTGAATTTAACACTGTCTGTGCCTAACAAGGGTGACTGTGTGATAAAGTGGACTTTATAATTTACACTCTGTTTGGAACTTTAACAAAAGGGCAGATAAAATAGCTGTGTTTTCAGGTTAGATTTAAACACTAAGACTGAGTCCCGAACACTGACCGGCAAGCCGTTCCACAACTACGGAGCTGTATAAAAGAAGGATCTGCTCCCAGCTGTGACCCTCTGTACTTTGGGTACCAGTAGTGACCCTGCATCCGTTGATCGCAGGGGGCGTGGCGGGTCGTAAATAACTAAAAGTTCACTCAGGTATTGCGGGGCGAGACCATTTAGAGCTTCATAGGTCAAAAGTAGGATTTTGTAGTCAATTCTAAATTTGATGTGTAACCAGTGCAGTGATTGTAAGACTGGGGTGATGTGGTCAAATTTCCTTGTTCTATTTAGAACTGTAGCATTCTGAACAAGCACATAGACACAGAGAGAACATCGCTACATGGAACACAGGGAACACTCTGGTGACAGGACATTTACAGGTACTAGACACATTAAGGGTTAGGGTTAGGGTGAAAGTGCCGCTCTGGGAAGTCCTAATCAGGTAATTCCTAAAACATTAAGTCTAGCGGCCCACAATTCAGTGCTCAGTCATTGAGTTCAGCAAATTGCGTTCAATATTCTGCGCTTGCCATGGGGCTCAGCACAAGAAATTGGCATGAACTTTAACCACAGTGCATGCACAAGACTGCTGCAAAATCACTCTTGTGCCGCATCATGGCATCATGGTCTGAAAGTGGCCTTATTTCATCTTCAGCTCCACGACACGTCCCTGATATATTGGTCAGGCTGGAGGTTGGGCTAATACCCTTGAGCACATCATACATACAACAATGGCATATAACATGTTCATGGTTGTGCTACAGTGGCTACAGGACCTCATAAAGCAACTACAAGAAGTCCTCTCTAATGAAAAGGTAAGGCTGGAGACGCGATCTGACAGTTTAACCCATCGCAGAAGAGAACTATATGCAAGGCGCAAGAGCGGGGAGTTACATTGACATATTTAGAAACTGAAAACCCATTTTAGAGAAAATTATTATTGTGTGGACGGGCCCTCAAGTTATACTTATACTAGCAACACAGGCGAACGCACTCAAGGATAATTAGGCACACGATGGACACAAAAACATGAGAAATACCTGACCCGGAGTGTCAGGACCAGTTCGGTTTGTGACCACTATGCCTAACTAATAACTTATGAAATAAAGATGCAGCTTGAGTTCCTTGTTCTTCTGACTCCTGCGTGCTGCCTCTACATATACAACGTAAGACACAAGCCATCCTTTATAAGGTTACTTAATTTGCACCAGAGTGTATAATAAGGATTATATGAAAAATCGTTCACTACAGCAGGTCAGTGTTGCATTGATTGTAAAATAACACTAAAAACATCAATTTTAACCTGAATGTTCAAGAAATGTCTGTTATTGTTTGTATAAAATGTTGCTTTTGCACAGTCACTGAAAAGCACAACATTAGGTAACAAATCAACCTGTACTTTTGATCACAGGCCTTCCTATCACACCTTCCTTTCAAAGGTTGAGGAAGCTAGGATATAGCTCAGTGGATTTAAGCTTTCTTGTACACAAACAACCCATATCTGTAGATTAAAAACTTATAATTCACAGAACAGCTTATGGTTAAAATCTCTTCTTCAGTATTAACAGATTGTATAACCTGAACTCTGAAAATAGTTCATAGCCCAACCCTAATCATGACAGCAAGATTTACAAGTCATCACCTGTGAACATTCCACCTTAGGACAATCAAAGCAGTGTGTATTGCTGTTATCAGTTACATACCTTGTGGGAACATGGAGATCATTTTTCACTTCGGCCAAGGATAAGTGCTCACTAACACAGATTTCGACAGGTTTGAGAACAATATTTGAGATTTATGGATCTTTTGTGCATGAAGAAAATATTTCAGATCTTTGGAAAATGGGAGCAAAAATTGTTGCATTTATTTGTTTGTTCAGTGTACTTTGGACAGAGAGCCACAGAGGCAGGATCACTGAAGACATTAAAGAAAGGCTAAACTTAATATATAGTTTTAAGTTATGAATATATGTTTACAATATGTTAAAATATTAAGTGTGACAGATTACTTAAATTTTTCCTGTTTAGGCTGGTTTACTCTTTTCACTGTGAGATACAGAGATAAAGCATCAAAAATAAGCACAGCAGTAGATAAATTAAATTGTGTCAGGATTGCCTGCAGCTGGGCTCCACACCTGACTTCAATCCTGACGCCCAATAAATGCCGGAAGCTTCCGCCCCTTCTGGGTCTCTGGCATTTTCGTGGACTCTCTGCATGAACTTGACCTGGTTTAATTTCATGTGTTTTGAGTTCTGGCAATCGCCACACGCCTACGGGTTAGTTTCAGTTATTTATTTAAGTTAAATCGTTTTTGGCCACAGCGCCATTGTTTATTTGTATTTCTTTGTTTATTGTATAATAAAACCCCCTTCCCAGTATGTCAAACCTCTGCGCTTCCTTCCCTCGTAAGTCCGTAGTCGTGACAGAATGCCAGAGACCCCCCCAAAAGCGCAGAGGTAGAAAGCAGAGGAGAAGAAACGCCGCGAAGGACACAGCCCGGCGCGGCGAACGCGGACGCCAGGGGAGAGACGCGCCGCCCGTTCTGGTGGAGCCTTTTCTCCCCGAGAAGCCGTGGTACGCGGCGCCGCGTGATGACGTCACCCCCGGGAAACTCCGCGAAACCCGGAAGCGACAACGTCGGCGGGTGAGTGGGCGGAGCGAGGACGTTGGCGTCGGCAGCAGCGAGGAAGTGACGTGGGCAGCGAGCGCAGAAGATGCGACCCCCACGATCTTCGCCATGTCGAGCCAAGAACTCTGCGCTCTGCTGGCAAGGCTCCCCGTGGACTGGGACGACACGGACGACGACGAGAGCACGGGAGACGAGAGTTGGGCTCCGCCCATCGCGCCAGTCTGCGATCGTCGCAAGGTCCGTGGGGACCCACGTCACTTCCAGGGGGGTGAGAAGCGGCAAAAACGGCGGCGTTCCTCCAGCGAGGAGGTGGGCAGCCTCCAGCCCGAATGGCCAGAGTACTGCCCATGGGAGCGTATCGCGCCATGGGTCCAGGATGTCCGCAGGGTGGACGACCCTTGGAGTCACTGGTGGGAGGACACGGATGACGAAAGCGATGATGACGTGGATTTTCGGTGGGCGGTCGTTGCCGGGATGGCTCCGCCCAGCGTGCGCGTCCGAGATCATCGCGGCGTCCATGATGACCCATGTGACTTCTGGGGGTACGAGGTGGACACGGACGACGACCAGGATGACGCCGTTTGGGCAGTCGGTGCCGGGATGGCTCCGCCCATCGCGCCCACACCTGCTGGAGGAGACGTCCACCCCCCTCCACACCACACACCTACCACCATCTCCAGCGACGTGCCCAGCCCCGTGTGGGACAGCCCAATTGTCCCGGGACCCTTCAGTGGGGCAGCAGACACAGACGAGACCACCACCATCCTCGCGTGTCTGCTTGGGTCAGCATGGGGCTGGAGCGCAGCCCTCGGGCAGCAGGGAGAGACAGACAGCAGTTTTCGGGACTTCCAGCAGAGACTGAGGGCGGAGTTTGATAGGCCAGAGCCTGAGCCAGGGACCGAACTCTGCCCCTCCACCACATCCAGCGCCAGTCAGGATCCGGGGCAAGAAGACCAAGCAATGGTGGGCGACGAGAAGGTCGCACCTCCCGAGATCCTGGCTGTGCCCCCTGAGGAGGTCCCGGAGAGCCCAGAGAGGGAGCCAGACGACCCTCTCTTCTGTCTGTCTCTGTCTGTGTGTGTCTGTGTGGCATATGTGTCCGTATGTCGCCCCCACTTCCCCTCTTTGTGTCCACCAGATGGTGACCCAGCCGCGGAGCCGAACCCCAGGGAGGAGGTTCCTGACCCGAATGTGCTGGTCCAAGGCGAGGTGGACAAGCCCCAAGGTACCCCTAAGTCCAGCCGGGGGGGGTGCTCCCCCAAAGAATTTTTTGGGGGGGTGCAGTTCGGGTTGGGGACTCCTCCTGAGGGGAGGGTAGGTGGGGAAGCGATGGAGCTGGGTCCTCCAGTAGCCAGTGAGGAGGGCGGGCCAGGCATGGGCCTGCGTCTGCCTCCAGAGGGGTGGAGCGCCATAGAGCCCCCGGGTAGGCATGAGGACCCAGCTGGGACAGGCAGGAAGAGGGCCTGCTTGTCCCAACGGACGCAGAAGGGGCTAGCCGGATGGTCTGGCAATGCCCCCCCCTTGGCACCAGGGCCGGGCAGCGAGAGGGGCTGCATAGTCCCAGAAGGCACCAGCCTGGGGTGCCTGGAACAGTCGCCGGAGGTTCTGGGACAATCTCCCTGCGCGGTGCAGGGGGTGACACAAGACGTGTCAGAGGAGACGTGTGGAGACAGGGCCCACACGTACCGAGATGGATCGGCCCTGATTATTGTGTGCAGGTACGAGGGTCCGTGGCCGCCATGCGGGACCACGCCGGGGAGCCAGGCCGAGGGTCCGGGGCCGCCACGCCTGACCACGCCGGGGGGAGGCCAGGCCGAGGGACCGGGGGCCGCCACGCCTGACCCACGCCGGGGAGCCAGGCCGAGGGACCGGGGCCGCCACGCCTGACCACGCCGGGGAGCCAGGCCGAGGGACCGGGGCCGCCACGCCTGACCACGCCGGGGAGCCAGCCCGAGGGACCGGGTCCCCCAAGGGGAGGATACAGCAGGGCAGGAGCCCTGTGGTTGCCGCCGTCCGCCCCGCCGCCTCCACTGATGGTACTGTTGGGGCTCCGAGGACGTAGCCCTTGGAGGGGGGGCTCTGTCAGGATTGCCTGCAGCTGGGCTCCACACCTGACTTCAATCCTGACGCCCCATAAATGCCGGAAGCTTCCGCCCCTTCTGGGTCTCTGGCATTTTCGTGGACTCTCTGCACGAACTTGACCTGGTTTAATTTCATGTGTTTTGAGTTCTGGCAATCGCCACACGCCTACGGGTTAGTTTCAGTTATTTATTTAAGTTAAATCGTTTTTGGCCACCGCGCCATTGTTTATTTGTATTTCTTTTTTTATTGTATAATAAAACCCCCTTCCCAGTATGTCAAACCTCTGCGCTTCCTTCCCTCGTAAGTCCGTAGTCGTGACAAATTGTCAATAACATATGCGGTCATTCATCCTTTGTCGCTGAGAGAATCAGTTCAGATTGCCACCCCCAGTACAGGAACCACATGGACAAGAGCCACTGGGACAGGAAACCGATTACAACACCGGCGGAGCAAGGTAATGGCAGGCCTCCTGTCTAACGTACACTGCATAGTACGTTAGATAATGTCGCTCTCCTCAAAAGGAAGGTAGTAAGAGATTATAATAATTCCAGATTCCTGTTTAACACTAGAGCCAATATAACCAGGAATAAGACAGAAACGGATACTACCACTCAGTATCATCATAGTAGAAACGATTTTATCAATGTACTTGCGCTTTGGAGCCACTTTCTTCAAGGTTCCTTAAACAAGTAGCACCCGATATTATAAATCCTATCCTCAAAATTGTTAACTCATCGCTTAGCACCAGCCATGCACCAAGTTCGTTCAAGGTAGCAGTCATTATACCCCTGATTAAAAAGCCTGATCTTGATCGCAGTCAGATTTCAAATTATAGACCAATATCCAACCTTCCATTTATATCAAAAATTTTAGTAAAAGTCATAGCCCAGCAGCTGAGCGCATACCTAGACTGTAACAATATCCATGAAGTATATCAATCGGGATTTAGACCTCATCATAGCACTGAGACAGCACTGGTTAAAGTTGTTAATGAACTGCTGTTGGCCTCAGAGACACATCTCGCTGCTTGTCCTGCTTGATCTGAGTGCAGCGTTTGACACTATCGATCACGCTATTCTCCTTGCCAGGTTAGACAATGTTATTGGGATTAAGAGAACGGCCTTTGAATGGTTCAGATCATATCTGACCGACCGTTATCAGTTTGTGGACATCAATGGTCATTCATCTTCACATAGTAAAGTAGAATTTGGTGTTCCACAAGGTTCTGTCCTAGGTCTGTTACTATTATCCCTATACATGTTACCTTTAGGTGACGTCATCCGCAAACATGGTATTAGCTTTCATTGCTACGCTGATGACACACAGCTGTATCTGTCAGCAATGCCAGATGAGAGGCAGCACCTGAACAGAATAGAGAATTGTCTGAAGGACATTAGACCGTGGATACTCATCAACTTTCTTCTTTACGACCCGCCACGCCCCCTTCAATCAACAGGTGCGGGGTCACTTCTGGTACCGAAAGTACAGAAGGGCACAGCTGGGAGCAGATACTTCTCATATAGAGCTCCGCAGTTGTGGAACGGCTTGCCAGTCAGTGTCCAGGACTCAGACACAGTGTCAGTGTTTAAATCTAATCCATCTGTTTTCTCAGGCCTTCTGTTAAAGTCCCAGACACACATTTCACTTCACTTTGACAGTGTCAATTATAAAGTCCAATTTATCACACAGTCACCCTGTTAGACACAGACAGTGTTAAATTCTCCCTAGTTAGGCTGTCCTAGTTAGGGTACCAGGCCACTGCAGCACCAATATCCTACTATTACCACATATTTCACAATCAGTCGTACAAATCAACCGTCTGCCGCTGCTTCTGTTTGTTTTCTCTGAGACACGGAATCAAGCACACAGCCCACTGGCAAACTCCAGTGAAGAGAACAGCAGATAAATCCTGGTTCCTGACTCAGCATGAAACAAACCAGAGGGTCACCACAGCCACCACCACCGTAACAACTACAGCTTAAGGGATCTTCAAATGTACCAGTAACATCATAATGGACACATAATGTAGACCATGACACTGGACTACACTCTGGAATTGTTCAACCATACAACTGTTGGACTTTTTTTTTTTATTTATTGGACAAATCATCAGAAACCCTGATCTGACACCATTTGCAGGCTCACTCTACCCTGGAAGGGGGTCCCTCTCTGTATCACTCCTTCTGTTTCACAGGGTTTCTTCTTTTCTTTTTATCTCTCGCCTACAGTTTTTTTTGTGTGAAGATTTTCCTTGTGTGCAGAAGGGTCAAGTGTGGGGGGTGTCAACAATGTTGTTGTTGTTGTTGGTCAACAGAGGCGTTCCCTGTTTTCTAAATGGACCAGGCGGCCTCTCTGCAGCTTGGTTTCTGGCTTTTCTCTCAGAAACTAGAAGTGCGGGAAACGCTCTTCAGTCAGTCCTATTATCATTGTCGCCAGAGATTAACTATCCAACTCTCAAGTCAGATCTCCCTAAATTCCATCAACATGTGGACTTTGCGAAAAGAAGGGATAACGCACTGGATATTGTCTACACTAAATTCACCAGTTCATACCAGGTGGAGCCCCGCCCCATCTCAGCCAATCAGACCACATCACTATTATGCTAATTTAGCATACAGACCACTTGTCCAACACACAAAACCTGTTCTGAAGCAGGTGAGAACCTGGCCTGCAGCAGTCGTTTCTGCTCTTCAAGAATGATACGAGTGCACTGACTGGCAAATGTTTAGAGACGCTGCAACCAACAGCGACAACATCATCAACTTGGAGGCGTACACGACATCAGTGAACAGCTACATCAGCAAATGCACTGATGACATTACAGTCTTCAAGTCCATCACCACATGATCAAACCTGTGGATGACTGCACAGGTATGTGAACTGGACTGAAACAGAACTAAAACCTGGGACAGTGACCCCTGGATCTTGGACTTCTTAATTGAGAGACCTCAGTCTGTTCGGATCAAGAACAGCGTCTCCAGCACCACCACACTCGGTGCTCGGTCCAATGCTGTTCACCCTGTTGACCCACAACTGTGCAGTGATCAGAAAGAACAATTAGTCAGCATAAAGAGAGGAGGTGCAACGACTGATGGACAACAATCTATTTCTGAACGTGGGCAAAACAAAGGAGATGATTGTTGACTTCAGAAGACAACGGAGGGACCACTCACCACTGAACATCGACGGATATTGTGTGGAGATAGTCAAGAACACAAAGTTCCTCTGTGTTCACCTAGAGGAGAACTGGATCTCAACACCACCTCAACAGCCAAGAAAGCTCTGCAGCATCTTCACTTGCTGCGAAGGCTGAGGAAAGCCCATCCCCCACCACTCATCCACACCACCTTCTACAGAGGGACTCGTGACGACAGTATCCTAACCAATTGCACCGTATTGGACCACAAGACCCTACGTTGGATAGTGAGAACAGCTGAGAAGATCATCAGAGTCTCTCTTCCCTTCATCACGGATATTTACCACACATGCTGCAGGAAAAGCCACCAGCAGGAAAGCCACCACCATTGTGAAGTATTCTACACACCCCTGACATGCACTCTTCACCCTCCTACCATCTGGGAAAAGGTACTGAAGCATTCAGGCCTTCACTGCCTGACTGTGCAACAACTTCATCCCACAGGCCATCAGAATCCTGAACACTCGGTAAATTTTTGACTCTGACACACACACTATCAGTGGTGGAATGTAACAAAGTATTTGTACTTCGTTACTGTACTTAAGTAGATTTTTACATATCTGTACTTAAGCAAAAATAATAATGCATACTTTTTAGTTTACTCCATTACATTTTTCGGCAATAATCTGTACTTTCTACTCCACTACATTTCTACAATTTATGCCGTTACTCGTTACATTTTATGAACACAATTTCCTCAAAATCTTGCATGGAATAATAGTTAGCTTATTGCGTTCTGGCGTTGTTTGCCATTTCCTACCAGTCAGGCTTTATTAGCTCCAATGATGGCAGAGCGCGCGTCAGTTGCAGCACGAGCTGGTAGACCGGCTTGATTTCAAGAAGACGAGACATTCAACATGGACCCAGAACCTGCATCAACTGAGCGTGAACACGAGCCCTGCAGCTCTGAATCACAAAGAAATCCTTGGCCGTATTTAAGAAATTTATTTGAGTACAAAGAATGAGTCCTTGCGATTTCTTTGCATCCCATGCCAGCCTCAACATAAAGAATTGTTGGCATTTAAAAACTCCCCTTCAAATTTGAAAAAACATATAGAGGTAAGCTATGCTATGCTATGCTTTTGGGTATGTTATGACATGTTATGATACTATTATCTAGCGAAATGTATGTTGACTTACAGAAATAGTATAAAAATCACACCAGTGTAGCTTCATCATTTTTTTAACACGGTGGTAGGATAAAACTGGTTTATTAGCTCGGAGAAGATAGCTTAATGTCTTTGCTAGCATAGTGTCCAGCTCAGTGTTGTGCCAGTTCACACTGAAAAAGAACTAGTTCACGTTCATAGTTAATTTTTTACAATTTTGAAGTTCACAGCTGTGCCAGTTCACAGCTAAAAAAACGAACTAGTTCACGTTCGCTCTTTATTTATTTTATTTTTTCGGACTCGAAGCACCAGCCATGCTAGCCTGTGATCAGCAAACTTTAAAACGTGAGCGCCGTTCAGTCTCGCCAGAGTGAACGTCATTCACATTCACGTTCATAATTTGTAAACTGATTCGTTCAGTTCAGCGTTCACGAAAAACAGGAACGCGTTCAATGAACCGTTCATGCACAACACTGGTCCAGCTTGGCTGGAAGGGGTGCTTTCCGCCTGTTTCACAATCAGTAGTCATCTCAGACTAGAGATGTGATCACAATAGACCAACACTCCTGTATTTCCTGGGTTTGTCACATATTTCTCTCGTAATTATAAGGTTTATATACATAGTTTAGCACAGTAAATAGGCCTAATAATATACTTGATTGTGCTAGTTACTTTGTTCGAAGATCTAGGATTACAAATGTTTTAAATTAAATTGTAAGAATGAATAATTAACACTTACAGTATATCATTGTTATTTTTGCTATCTATTATAGTGAAAGCACAGATCACTTCTGAAGGAGTACCTGGCTGCAACTGCAACTAAAAAGAGGGGAACATCATCTGCTGGTGAGGGTTCTTCAATAAAGCAGCGGAAACTTGACAACACCAAAGCCTCTCAGAAGACCATGGACCTTGCGGTGGTCAACTTTTTTTTTTTGCACCCTTTTGGTGTAGTAGAACAGCGTGAGTTCGTTAATTTAATGCAGCATAATCACCCAGATTACCCAGTCATGTCACGTACAACATTGAGAGAGAGAATAGATTAGCACACAAAGCGAATGAAAGATGGAGTGAAGAATGCAATGCAGACTGCTAAATACATCGCCACAACTACAGTCTGTTGGACAGCTCATAGGCAAAGCTTAATTCGGGTTACTGCCCACTAGATTTATTTCAGATAACCTAGAAAGACAGTCTGTTGCTCTATCTTGAAAAAGGCTGAAAGGGGCACATACTTATGACATGCTAGCCAGTACTCTCAATGACATTCATACAGAATACAGCGTCCGTGAAAAAATTGTTAGGACCACTACAGATAATACCTCTGTCACGACTACGGACTTACGGGGGAAGGAAGCGCAGAGGTCTGACATGCTGGGAAGGGGTTTTTATTATTAAATAAACAATAAACACAAATGAAGACGGGCGCGGTGGCCAAAAACGATTTAACTTAAATACAGACAAACTAAAACTAACCCGTAGGCGTGTGGCGATTGCCAGAACTCAAACTACGAACAGTGTTACCAACTAAAGTTCACGAAAATGCCAGCGACCCCGAACGGGCTGAAACTTCCGGCATTTATGGGGCGTCAGGATTGGATTCCGGTGTGGAGCCCAGCTGCAGGCAATCCTGACAGAGCCCCCCCTCCAAGGGCTACGTCCTCGGAGCCCCAACAGTACCATCAGTGGAGGCGGCGGGGCGGACGGCGGCAACCACAGGGCTCCTGCCCTGCTGTATCCTCCCCTTGGAGGACCCGGTCCCTCGGGCTGGCTCCCCGGCGTGGTCAGGCGTGGCGGCCCCGGTCCCTCGGGCTGGCTCCCCGGCGTGGTCAGGCGTGGCGGCCCCCGGTCCCTCGGGCTGGCTCCCCGGCGTGGTCAGGCGTGGGCGGCCCCCCGGTCCCTCGGGCTGGCTCCCCGGCGTGGTCAGGCGTGGCGGCCCCGGTGCCCTCGGGCTGGCTCCCCGGCGTGGTCAGGCGTGGCGGCCCCGGTGCCTCGGGCTGGCTCCCCGGCGTGGTCAGGCGTGGCGGCCCCGGTGCCTCGGGCTGGCTCCCCGGCGGGGTCAGGCGTGGCGGCCCCGGACCCTCGGCCTGGCTCCCCGGCGTGGTCCGCTTGGTGGCCCCGGACCCTCGGCCTGGCTCCCCGGCGTGGTCCCGCTTGGCGGCCCCGGACCCTCGGCCTGGCTCCCCGGCGTGGTCCCGCATGGCGGCCCCGGACCCTCGGCCTGGCTCCCCGGCGTGGTCAGGCGTAGCGGCCCCGGACCCTCGGCCTGGCTCCCCGGCGTGGTCAGGCGTGACGGCCCCGGACCCTCGGCCTGGCTCCCCGGCGTGGTCAGGCGTGACGGCCCCGGACCCTCGGCCTGGCTCCCCGGCGTGGTCAGGCGTGGCGGCCCCGGACCCTCGGCCTGGCTCCCCGGCGTGGTCCCGCATGGCGGCCCTGGACTCTCGTACCTGCACACAATAATCAGGGCCGATCCATCTGGGTATGTGTGGGCCCTGTCTCCACACGTCCCCTCTGACACGTCTTGTGTCACCCCCTGCACCGCGCAGGGAGATTGTCCCAGAACCTCCGGCGACTGTTCCAGGCACCCCAGGCTGGTGCCTTCTGGGACTATGCAGCCCCTCTCGCTGCCCGGCCCTGGTGCCAAGGGGGGGGCATTGCCAGACCATCCGGCTAGCCCCTTCTGCGTCCGTTGGGACAAGCAGGCCCTCTTCCTGCCTGTCCCAGCTGGGTCCTCATGCCTACCCGGGGGCTCTATGGCGCTCCACCCCTCTGGAGGCAGACGCAGGCCCATGCCTGGCCCGCCCTCCTCACTGGCTACCGGAGGACCCAGCTCAATCGCTTCCCCACCTCCCCTCCCCTCAGGAGGAGTCCCCAACCCGAACTGCACCCCCCCAAAAAATTCTTTGGGGGAGCACCCCCCCCGGCTGGACTTAGGGGTACCTTGGGGCTTGTCCACCTCGCCTTGGACCAGCACATTCGGGTCAGGAACCTCCTCCCTGGGGTTCGGCTCCGCGGCTGGGTCGCCATCTGGTGGACACAAAGAGGGGAAGTGGGGGCGACATACGGACACATATACCACGCACACACACACACACAGACAGAGACAGACAAAAGAGAGGGTCGTCTGGCTCCCTCTCTGGGCTCTCCGGGACCTCCTCAGGGGGCACAGCCAGGATCTCGGGAGGCGCGACCTTCTCGTCGCCCGCCAGTGCTTGGTCTTCTTGCCCCGGATCCTGACTGGCGCTGGATGTGGTGGAGGGGCAGAGTTCGATCCCTGGCTCAGGCTCTGGCCGATCAGACTCCGCCCTCAGTCTCTGCTGGAAGTCCCGAAAACTCCTGTCGGTCTCTCCCTGCTGCCAGAGGGCTGTGCTCCAGCCCCATGCTGATCCAGTCAGACACGTGAGGATGGTAGTGATCTCGTCCGTGTCTGCTGCCCCACTGAAGGGTCCTGGGACCATTTGGCTGTCCCACACAGGGCTGGGCACGTCGCTGGAGATGGTGGTGGCCGTGTGGCGTGGGGGGTGGTGGACGTCTTCTCCAGCATGCGGGGGCGCTGGTGATGCGCTGCCGTTCAGCTGGGGAACGTCCGAGCAGAGGGAAGGCGGGTCGGCGACTGGAGCTGGGAGGGCATCTTCCCTGTGAGGCAGTTCCGGCAGTGCAGTTGCTGGCTGGCGACCTCCTGTCGCCCTGTTCCACCAGCTTACCCCCGCATCGCTGTCCTCCTCCTCACTGTTGTCGCACCTCTGGGACTGACGTGGGTTTCCACGGACCTCGCAACGATCATGGACGGGCACGATGGGCGGAGCCATCCCGGCACCGACTGCCCAATCGGCGTCATCCTCGTGTTGGTCCGTGTCGACCTCATACCCTCGGAAGTCACGTGGATCTTCACGGATGTCGCGACAATCTCGGACGCGCGCGCTGGGTGGAGCCATCCCGGCCCCGACTGCCCAACGAAAATCCACGTCATTGTCGCTTTCGTCATCCGTGTCCTCCCACCTGTGACTCCGAGGGTCGTCCACCCTGCGGACATCCTGGACCCAGGGTGCGATCAACTCCCAGGGACAGTACTCTGGCCATTCGGGCTGGAGCCTGCCCACCTCCTCGCTGGAGGGACACCGCCGTTGTCGCTTCTCACCCCCCTGGAAGTGACGTGGGTCCCCACGGACCTTGCGACGATCGCAGACTGGCGCGATGGGCGGAGCCCAACTCTCGTCTCCCGTGCTCTCGTCATCGTCCGTGTCGTCCCAGTCCACGGGGAGCCTTGCCAGCAGAGCGCAGAGTTCTTGGCTCGACATGGCAAAGATCGTGGGGGTCGCATCTTCTGCGCTCGCTGCCCACGTCACTTCCTCGCTGCTGCCGACGCCAACGTCCTCGCTCCGCCCACTCACCCGCCGACGTTGTCGCTTCCGGGTTTCGCGGAGTTTCCCGGGGGTGACGTCATCACGCGGCGCCGCGTACCACGGCTTCTCGGGGAGAAAAGGCTCCACCAGAACGGGCGGCGCGTCTCTCCCCTGGCGTCCGCGTTCGCCGCGCCGGGCTGCGTCCTTCGCGGCGTTTCTTCTCCTCTGCTTCAAACCTCTGCGCCTTTGGGGGGGTCGCTGGCATTCTGTCACGACTACGGACTTACGGGGGAAGGAAGCGCAGAGGTCTGACATGCTGGGAAGGGGTTTTTATTATTAAATAAACAATAAACACAAATAAAGACGGGCGCGGTGGCCGAAAACGATTTAACTTAAATACAGACAAACTAAAACTAACCCGTAGGCGTGTGGCGATTGCCAGAACTCAAACTACGAACAGTGTTACCAACTAAAGTTCACGAAAATGCCAGCGACCCCGAACGGGCTGAAACTTCCGGCATTTATGGGGCGTCAGGATTGGATTCCGGTGTGGAGCCCAGCTGCAGGCAATCCTGACAACCTCAAACTTTATTAAGGCCTTCAGAGTTTTTGCATGTGAAGATGAAGGAAGTTTAACTGAAGAACAGAGGGAAAATGTAAATGACAGTGTGGAGGAAGATGATCCAGAAGAGGAGACAGAGGGTGTTGAAGTTGAGGCTTTGATGAAGGAAGAAGATGAGTGCTCTGAATATCAACTCCCAAAACATCACTGTTGTGCCTGTCATCTTTTGAATTTGATCTCAACTGTGGATGCTAAAAAAGCTGAATCAAATGTTGTGTACAGGAAGATGTCTCGTGCAGCATTTGCCAAGTGCTCAGCTCTTTGGAATAAGAGTGCCCGCTCATCTATCGCTGCGGAGGTTATTGAAAGGGAGTGCAAACTGCAACTCATCTGTCCAGTTGATACCAGATAGAACTCTCTCTTCCTTGCAGTTGAGCGGCTACTGAGGATATTTAGAGAAAGTGGGGAAGGAGCTGTCAGAGCAGTGACCATTGCACTTAAAGTCCCCATGTAAGTTTGACTTGGAGCAGATGCACAGTTATGATGTGGTTGGCTATGGATTGTGTGCCATAATATTGTTGTTCACTAATCATTTACACCTCGTTTAATTGAACTGCAGTAGTAGAGCCTATAATTATTTAGATAACTTAGTACACAATAAGCATATCAGTCATGTCTGTTTCATATCTATGCTGACAGGCCACAAATTCATATTTTAACAACTTTTTGCAGACACAATCTGACATAATTAAAAATAGTTTGTCGAATGATGTGTGTAATAACATTATGTATATCTAGGTGTGTGACAAATTCCTTATATCACTTGTTGACATTCTGCATATTCCAATACTGTGTATTACAGGTTCAGCCCTGCAGAACTTGCTTTCTTAACAGAATATGCATCAACCATGAACCCAGTATCCATGGCAGTCAACATGTTGCAGGCAGAGGTGGATGTCCACATGTGATGGCTGTTACCAACTATAACCGTCCTGACTGTGAAGCTGGACCGCCTCCAAAAGTCATCCAAGTTCTGCCAGCCACTGATCTCTGCCCTTCAAGAAGGAATACAATGGCGGTTTGGTGACATGCTTGCTGACCCTGAACTCATGCTGCTGCAATTTTACTTCCAAAGTTTCGCACATCGTGGACAAGCAATGAGGATTTGCTAAGGTTGGGTAAGTAATTTAAATCATTCATTTCATTGGCAAGTGTTTAATTGATAAGGAAACCTTGCAAAGAACCTTTTCTGATCCTGCCAGTTAATCTGAAATATGTTGTTGCATCTAGGAGATCATAGGAAATTCCAAAGTGATAATAATGGTTTTTACAAGGTTAGAGAGACAGTACTCTTCATATAAGCTTAATGTTTCCTGTATTCTGTGTTTGGGTTGTTGTTATGTAGGCATGGACTACACCAAGAGTCACTTGGAGGAGTACCAAGCCTCATCACCAGATAGCCATTCTGGGTCAGAGGAGGAGGACTTCTTTGGCCATATGAAGGGAAATGTCCAAGAAACCACAAGACAGCTGGATGCCTACCTGGCCAACTCAGCTGCCTCCATAGATACTCTAAAGTCCAGCAGGGCACATCTTTTCTGCAAAAAGAGGCAGGCTAGGGTCAAAAAACTTGAAATTGAACAAAAATCACTGGTAATGCTGTGCTTATAAGGGCACCAAATGGCACTTATACTCTCATGTTCGTGAGAGAGCCATTTTCACCCTCTGATCTTTGATGGCCTGGCCAGTGGTAAAGTTTTCATTTGATGGTCCTTCATTTTAAGTTTCTTATTCTAAGATCTGCCTTTTGTATTTGTATTGTAAGTGTTGAGTTACACAATATTGTTTTTTTCTGCAAATAATAGATCATTGACAAGATTTACAATTACATCTGTTTTTCATATAGACTCGTGTTTTGTTAAAGAAAAAACTAAACAAAAAGTATTGATAATTCTAGGTTGATTAGGGGTCTGAATGGCATTTATACTGGCATATTCTTAAGAGAGCCACACCCCAGTCAACGGTCAAAATTTTTGTTGTTTCTCATTCTAACATCTGCCTTTTGTATTGACTAAGTGTTGTGTTATCCATTATTAGGCCAATGCTTTTTGCTTTTCTGCAATCATTGGAACATAAACTTTGTATTTACTAGTTTTACAGTTGCGCTACATTTTTTTTTCATGCAAGCCAGGGCAACTCTTGTTGAACAGAATGTGCTGATGATACGAAGTTGATTAAAGGGCTCGCAATGCCACTTGTACTGCCATATTCTTGAGAGCACCACCCCACCACTGGTGTTTGGTTACTGTTGTGTTGCCCTTTTACCGCTCTTAACAGAAGTGTTGAATAGTTTTGCAAGTACATAAATGATTTAAAGATATATCATGTCCTGATTGGTTTATCTTAATGGTATATTAGTGGGTAATACCTAGTATATAACTTGTCATCCACATAATTCTAAGGTACACACAGTATTGCAGAGTGCATGCACAATAAGCACACCAAACTTTCCAATACACATATACTGTATAATTGCTTGTAATTATTCCGAGCAATGACATCAGTACAGGCATAAGTCAGTATATGTACTATGCTTTTACAAAATGGCACACCCCAGATGTTGAGACAAACCATTGTGTGAGTACTTTTACTTAAAAAATATACTTTAAAGTAAATTTAAAAGTAAGTACTTAGGACTTTTACTTAAGTAAGATTGTTGATGTAGCACTTCTACTTTTACTTGAGTACATATTTTGCAGGTTACTTGTACTTTTACTTAAGTACTAAGCTTCTGTACTTCCTCCACCACTGCACACTATTAGTGCACCATTCAAAATTCAAAGTTTGCACTATTTTACTTTGAGCATTTGTTACTCATTTCTATAATTTAGTGCTGTCTGTCTCATTGTTGTCTACATCTTGCACTGCCTGTATCCCCTGTTTGCACTTTATGTAGCACAGTTTGTCTGTGTCACACATGTGCACTTTGTCACTATGTAACTTTTTAATTGTTCAAATGTTACATGTAGCACCAGGTTCCAGAGAAATGATAATTTGTTTCACTTTGTACCATCTAACATGTATATAGCTGAAATAACATTTGTCAACATTTAATAAATACCCCGTTCATTGTCAAAATTCTGCTGCAGCCTGCCACTGAAGGAGCTGCTCAGTGCTGTCAAGGTCTCCTGCATAGGGTGGGAGATGTTGTCTAAAAGGGATGATAGCTTATCTACCATTCTCCTGTCACTCACCACCTCCACTGGGTTCAGAGGGCATCCTTGACCAGAGCTCTCCCTCCGGATCAGCCTGTTCAGTCTCTTTCTGACCCCAGCAGAGATGCTACCTCCCCAGCAGACCACACCATAAAAGATAGCTGAGGCCACCACAGAGTCATAAAAGAGTGGGCCCTTCACCCCAAATGACCTGAGCCTCTACAGGAAGTACAGCTTGCTCTGCCGTTTCATTTAGAGGGCATCAGAGTTGTGAGTCCAGTCTAGTTTATTGCTCAGATGAACACCAAGGTACCTGTAGCTCTCCACAGCCTCAATGTCCTTACCCTGGATGTTCAGTGGTTGTAATGGAGGAAGTTTGTGCCTGCGGAAGTCTACCACCAACTCCTTGGTCTTTCCAGTGTTGATCTGGAGGTAGTTCTGCTGGCACTAGTCAAAGTCCCGAGTCAGTTATCTGTACTCCTCGTCATCCCCATTTGTGACTAGGCCAGCTATTGCAGAGTCATCAGAGATCTTGTAGGTTGTAGGTGAAGTCTACAGTGTAGATGAAGATGGTGAAGAAGAACGGTGCCAGAACCGTTCCCTGTGGGGCCCATCCTACTGCAGACCACCCTGTCTGACACACAACCCTGAGTTCTCACATACTGTGGTGGGTTGGTGAGGTAATACATGTTGTGAGGTGATGATTCACTCCTGTGTTCTCCAGCGGGAGACAAATAAAAGAAGACGATTCTCACAGTGCTCCCAGCGGTCTCCAAGTGAGAGAGGCTTGTAGGCAAACTGAAGTGGGCTGTGGAGTCTCAAGACTCAGATTGTTGCCTCAAGACTACAATCTGACACACATGGAACTTCTTCACCATGTCAATGAAGAGGCAACAAATCACCCCAAAAATAATTTAGGTTGGACCCTGACACCCTTCATCTCAGATTTAAGAAAGGCCTTATTTTACTTTACAAGATCAGAGGGATCATTCTCTGTCCAAACTGTGTAAGGGAAGTTGATTAACAAAGCATTGGTAGCTCTATGGGATTACTCTAGTACTTTACTCACTGCCTGCACTGCTCTCATTGCTACTGATTTAGGCTAGTTCATCGAGTCAAGTGTCAGGTCATGGGGCCACAGCACCACCAGGTGCCATCCTTACCTTGTCATAGCATGTGCTATCCTACTACGTTTATGGCCCTTTATTATCTTTTTGATACATAAATATGTAGTTTAACTAATCTCTGGTGTCGCACTCAACTTTTTTGACTTAATCAATTTGAAGAAAGTCATGCCAAGTCATGTCACATGTAGTGTAAAGTCCCTGACAAAGGTCTTGTCTCTTGTGTACAAATTGACCTCAAGTGCTAAAAAGTTGGGGGTTTTTTTTACAAGAAAAGGCTAATTTTATTCCCAACAGCTTTTGTAATAATATTTCAGTGCAAAACAAAATGGTCAAAAAGTATTTCAATAGTGAAAGCTTGCTAAAGCCCATTGAGTCAATTTTTGCAAAGACATAAGTGTTGTCGCCTTGTCATATGAGCTTCATTGACTAATAATGAATAATTAGGTCTCAGGTGTGTATAAAAAGAAACCCAGTACACTAGACCTTCACATCAACTGCAACACGCCTAAGATTCACCCTGAGACTAAAGTGTCGATTATCAAGAGGCTGAAGACCAGATCCACTGCTGATGTGGCAGACACCTTCAATGTGTCGCAGCGTCAAGCACAGAGGAATAAAAAAAAGATCTGAAGAGACTGGAGACGGTTTTGACAAGCCCAGGTCAGGCAGACCCCGCAAGACAACTGCTCCGTTTGTTGGCTCAAAAATCCAAGGCCAGCCCATTTCATACAAGGTCAACCCGAAAAAAAGGAGTCAGGAGCAGGTGGATGGCATGGAGCATTATCATTTTTGGGCAATGTCATTTTTTGGGGGGCAATTTGGGGTTTTTGGGTAAGGCTTAGCAGCAAAGTGAAATAATCAACAATGAGGAAGCAACGTCCAACATGGCTGCCAGGACTTAATGTTGGATGATGAACTGCTTTGTTCCAGTTCGTGGTCGTTGGTCTCTTGGGCACTGCAGTGCCCCCTGTGGGCCATGAGATGACATGATCGCTATGACATAAGACCACTTGTATATATGACAGAAAATTAAAGCTATTCAAACAGAAAAAACCTGAAATAGCCCACCTCAGGTGGACACGCCTGTAGCCGAACTTGAGATATGAAATAAAAAGATATTAATAGTAATAAACAAATATCTTTCAAAATGTATGAGCAGCTATGGCATCAGCTTTGATCAGGAAACGTGCAGAAAAAATATGCACACCTGGTAGGCCCTCCTAAACAAGATGATTGGCTCTGTGCAGTTCAGCCCACTCTAAGATCACTACAAATACAGTAGGAATTCTTCACACACACACTTTTGCTCTCAGCTCTTGCACAACCTTCAGGAGTACGGGAATGGCTTCAAATCCTGTAAACAAGATTTTTGTGTACGAGAATCCTGACTTTCAAGGCGTGAGCCGGGAGTTCACTGAGTATTGTCCAGACCTTCGGGATGTTAGTTTTAATGACTGTATCTCCTCTGTGAAGGTCATAGGGCAGCCATGGGTGTTATACGAACACCCCCACTGTCAGGGTGCCCAGTTCTACTTTGAGGAGGGTGAATGTCGATCAGTGGAGTGGCATGAGGTAATTTCTTCACTGGAACAGGTGAAAGAAGATCTGACAAATCCTCAGATCACACTGTATGAGGATCAAAACTATGGGGGTAGGAGCATTACCCTCAACTGTGAGACAAACTTAATGTTTGGCAATTTCAATGATATGATTTCTTCCTGCCGAGTGGACAGAGGAGCATGGGTCCTCTATGAGCATCCAAACAGAGGTGGTCATTCAATTCTGGTCAGAGCTGGAAGAGAATTTCCAAACATAGGCTGGATTGACAACCAAGTGTCTTGGGCTCGTCCTCTTAAACCTGGGAGACCCAAGATAACAGCAGAGCTCCTCTGGGACAAGAAAGAAGAAAACACCAAATCAGTCGTCATTGACTCCATCTGTGGTGTGAATCGTGGAAAACATGAGCAGACCTTCTCCTCTGAGCTCAGTCGGGAGTATGAAGGTTCTGTCACCGAGAGCTTCAACTTCAGCAATGCTACACAGATAAGTGTGGGGATGTCATTTGGGTTTGATATTGGTATAGTGAAATCAGAGGTCAATGTGAATGTGAGTAACACTTTCACCGTGGAGAAGGGGACAAGCAACACCAAGACGGAAAAGAAGGGTGTGAAGATTTCCATACCAGCCACCATCCATCCACACACCAAGCTCACTGTGAATGTAGTGAGAAAAGAGGTGGATGTGAAGGTTCCAGTCAAAATAACGATCCAGTCAGGCTATAGCTCTTCGACTGAATACGGGGAATACAGGTGCCAGGCTGGGAACACGATCTTGGCTGAATACCAAGAAGAGGACATTTAAGGATGCAGTAAAAGTAAAAAAAAGAATTATAACCATATCATATACACAGCAAACTAAATACTACTTACTAATAAAATACAGAATTCTTACTTTGTAATCTTATACGCCATAACCTATAGAGCATTTCATTGTTTCATTTTTCCATAACTAAAATGCTTAAAATGTAAGTCTGTCAGTCTTGATATATTGGTGTACCTCTTGTGATTTGGTGAAACTGGTGTGATTTTATCCCATATGTTAACCTCAATGTATTACTGAAAGTGAAGCGATTGTCATTGTGACAATTATTATTAAATGATTAGCATTATTAAACTAAGCATTTTTGTTTTTGTTGCATCAAAAACAAAATACCCAAAAATTATGTATATTCTGGATAAGCAGATTTGCAATACCTATGAGAATCATGAGATCAGAGTGATATATTATGGAATAAAACACATATGTATGTACAGATTAAAGAAATGAAAACAAACATTTAATTTCTGGAATGTCTGGAAACGTCATAACTGCATTGTCTTTTTAGACATCAGAAGCATTATTGTCTTCACAAATTTCAGAACAGTTAAAAAAAAAAAAAAGCCTCGAGGGGCCCATTTCAGAAAGGAGTTTACAAGTCAAAATTGTTAAGCCTGAAATGAGAGAAACTCTGGGTTTTCCGTTTCAAAGTGGCAGGTTTGTCAAACTCGAGAAAGCAGGGTAAGTCAAGCCTGTTTCTGAAAAAGAGGTAACTTTTACTTAGAGTCAGTTACCGTGGTAACTTACTCTGTGAACCTAACCTGGTCAGGAACCTGTTTTATTCTCTAATCTGTGAGTTTCTGTTGGTCTCCTCCCCTGTTTTAAAGATGAAGCAGTTAAGAGAAATGCATGTACTTTTTTGGATGAGGAGACTGTATTAATTCGAAGAGAATTACATTGACGCCGGGCAAGGACTTTGAGACCCAGAGTGGATTTCTTTTCTTTTCTCCATACATTTGTGTTTGAGCGTTACCGTTTTACGTTGCAATCAATTACATAAATCCATAATCTAATCCGTTCTTAGATTACTAACATTACCCATTGTGGCCGCGCTCTTACATCCGGGCAGATACTATGTGCAGCTTTACGTTTCTTTGCTAGGGGAAGATTACTGTAGATTATTGGGGATGCTGTGCATATTAGTAAGGCCACTGTATGCAGGGACACAATGGTAGTAAGTGGGATTTGAACCTGGGTCTTCTGGTTCATAGGCAAGTGTCACTCACTAGGCTTCTACCACCCACTGATAAATGCCTTAAATGTAAATAGATAAAGTGTATCCAAGTATTGCTCCCATGAAGCCTGGGCTCTTGAGCTTTTGTGAGCTGCAGGCTGTGCTTCGGCACCTGTCAAGAGAAATTAGAAAGTTCCACACCTACATCAAAAAAAAGCTCACTCCCAGGTTCACGTGAAATCAGAGCGTGCTGTAGATGTGAAGGTGGTGGAAGTAAAAGAGATCTCCGTACTGACAGAGGTGACTGCATTAGTCCAGAAACTGGCTCTCAACCAAGAGGAGCAGATGGATAAACTGTCTGTCTGTTTATTAAATTAATGAATTTCATGTCATCATATTGGAGATCTTTCTGGTATGTTTTCTGTCTATATTATGAGCCATTTCTTCAAGTTGTGGGAGACTGTTTTCTGTTTGCAGAATATAATACTAGAATAGGCATAAAGACAACTTCTGGCCCACAAGGTGGCATCACAGTCTCGTTTTTATGATTAACTGCCTCACCTATTTCTTCTGTGTCCTGATCGACCTGCTTCACCTGCTTGCATATAATTGAATTGAGCAGATGCACTACAGCACTTCTTAATCACCACAAAATGCTTCTCTTGCTCTTGTCCTGTGTCATTTTTTTAATTTTCAATGATGTTTGACATCATAAAGGCTTTTGAAAAAGCTAGAGCAATTACACATTTTCTGTGTTAATTGTGGAATTGACCTTTACAGCTGAAATCACAGCCTCTAAGAATATGTTCAGTTGAAAAACTATACAAATGCCCCACCCAAGGTTACTATAATTATTATTACTTACAGCAGTAATGTTGTCAGCTTCATAAAACATACAATTGATAGTTTAAAACAGTGGTTCTCAACCGCTGCAAGTAGGTGCGAGTGGACCACATGATGGGAGGCAAAAAAAAAAACTAATTTATGATCTTTGTTTGGATTCATCAGATCTATTTTCGCTGCTAAAATAGACCAAAACAGTCATTATTTCATCAAAAATGTAAGTGACTTAATATTATTAACTTGTTTGTCATATGAAATCAGTGTGAAATTAGTGAGGTGATGGTAAATTAAGTGGTGGTCAATTGTCAGCTCTCTTGGTCGAACTGTATTGTTAACTGCATAAAACAAATAAACTTGTCAGAATATAGGCTACAGTTAAAGCTTTCCTTTAGTTTTTGTGAAACACACGCAGCCACGCACACACAAACATGTTTAAATACACTTATGTTGGTAATAAATGAATAACAATAAATTGTTGTAACAGTAATATATGCAAGTTTTGTTTTACACTGTAAAAATGTAATGATTTGCCAATGCAAAGAGAGTACCGGCACCTTTTCTTCCCACTTCAAGCACTGATTATAACACAAACAACTCATCCTCCTGGCAACTTTTTTGTCAAAAGCGACAATCCAGTGACTTTTACTGGTGTTTTTGGAGACATTTGTGGTGTTTGGAGACTCGAAAGCATGAATCACGCAGTTATGCATGGATGGTGCACAGGCAATGACGGGGCGTCAGCGTGGTCTAGCTGCTCGCGTTCAGCACGTAGCTCCACTTGTGAAATTGAAGTGCCCACATTGCATGGTTTATTGCGAAGCACTTCTTTTTGACTCCGTGCTTAACAAATCCATGAAAAAAAGTCTCATCAAATCACAGCCACTTAACACTCGATTGTTTGGGGTCCTCTGCCAGCCTTTATGTGCACAGCAAATGAGCTTTAAATTAATATGCAGGAACATATTATTGAGCTGAAGAGTGACAGAAGACTGAAGGAAGTCTTTAGCTCCTGCCCTATTTTGTCATTCTGCGCAGCCTTGATGCTGGAATATCCTGAACTCTGTGACGTCATCTTTAAGATTCTCCTTCCTTTTGCGTCAACATATTTGTGTGAGGCAGGATTCTCAAAAATGACAGCCTCAAATCATCCTCGATTTGTGCACGATTGTGGTATTTAGTTTTGAGTGCAATGTTCATCAAACATTGAGCCAAGAATTGAGGATCTTTGCAAGGCAAAGCAGGCTCAGGTCTCTCATTAACAACACCTACCTGCAAGCTTCTGTAAAAAATGCAGATGATGCCTACTATTAGGCCTAGTAATAACAACAATAATAAAGCATAAATTAATATCAGATATAATTCCCAATTATAGCAATAGCCTAGTGAAGATAATAGACCTATACTGATGGTGGTAAAAATAATAATCATAACAACAATAAAGCATGTAACCTCATATAATTATATAGCAATAGCCTAGTATTGATGAAAGGACTACCTACCGCAACTGATGATAATAATAATAAAATAATAATAATAATAATATGGGCCTAAAAATAATAGCACCGCACCCAATCTATCTATCTATCTATCTATCTAGACAGGAGACAATGTAGTGGTGCCGTGTTTTACAGTTTACCCGCAATTTAATTAGCGAAGCTGGAGTTCGCTTAAGCCTGCTGAGTTAAAAGAACAAGTGGTTGCACATGTATTTTAGTTTTACTGATTCCGGAGATGAAAATCTTTTCATGCATAAAGGTGCATAGCGCAAGGCGGAGGTTCGCCGACTTTCTGGAAAAGTAGCAATTACTACACAGGACAGAAGTGCACGTATTTCTGTGCACGTGGCGGAGGCCGGGAAAACCCACACGGCAGCAGACGGCACGGTGCTGCTGAGGCCTTGGACCACGCGAGGAGCGAGGACTTCTGATGCATAAAGGTACATGAAGAACTGCACCGACTACAGGATTATTTTGCAGACGGCGGAAGGGCCATCGATCGTGGGTACAGTACTGGAGGAAGTTGTGAGTAGACTCAACACACATATTCTCCACCAGTTTGAGCTCCACCAAGCGTGCCAACGATAATAAAAGGTACCTAGACTGTGTGAATATTTAAAACTCGGGTATTTTATATCAAAGGCTGGTTTAAATGATTCACACTCACTCCCAAAATTCCAGCTCTTCTCTGTGTGCTTGTGTGTGTGCTTAGGCATATCAATTCATATTACATTTCTATGATTTTAGTTTACAATTAAGAGCTTAAAATATAAATGCATAATGAGTTGTGGATATTTATCTCATCAGTATTCTTTTCATTGCAGTCCACAGGTGATGAATGAGAAAACCTTCTGTCAGTAGGTTTGGGCTATGAACTCTGTTCAGAGTTCAGGTTATACAGCCTGTTAATAATGATGAAGAGATTTTAACCATAAGCTGTTCTGTGAATTGTAAGTTTTGTAAGAATTGTAAGCTATGGGTTGTCTGTGTAAAAGGAAGCTTATATTTATTGAGCTACATCCTAACTTCCTCAACCTTGGGGTGTGATAGGAAGGCTTTTGAAATAAAGTACAGGCTGACATGCAGTAAGGTCTGTAGGAAAAACTGAAAGTCAGTCAGCATTCCAACGTTTCCCATCAATTAACACAAAAGAACAAAAGCCAATTTATCTCTGCGATGGCAGTGCATCCGGAAAATATTCGCAGCGTTGTGTGCATGTGAGGATAGGAGCTCATCGAAAGGGCATATAAAGTTTTAAACTGAACTCGCATGGAAAGTCATGCTCTGTGCTTGCTGCACAGGCCCACAAA
Source organism: Denticeps clupeoides (assembly GCF_900700375.1). Classification (NCBI taxonomy): domain Eukaryota; kingdom Metazoa; phylum Chordata; class Actinopteri; order Clupeiformes; family Denticipitidae; genus Denticeps; species Denticeps clupeoides. The sequence goes on along the minus strand of NW_021629813.1, from coordinate 44,311 downwards.
CATACAATGGGATTCAAAATATGCCATATTGAATGCTGAGCTGAAGTCAATAAACAGCATTCTGCCGTAAGTGTCTTTTTTGTCGGGGTGGGAGAGGGTTGTGTGAAAGCAGTTTGGCTGGTAAGCGAACTGAAACGGTCCAGATTCTGTGTCTTCATGTGCCTCTCAAAGCATTTCATCATGATGGGTGTGAGTGCTATGGGCTGCTAATCATTGAGGCAGGACACAGTTGATGTCTTTGGCACTGGGATGATGGCAGTTTTGAGGCAGGTAGGCACGACGGCTGAACTCAGCGATGTGTTGAAGATATCTGTGAAGATGTCTGTTAAGATTGATATTGCTTGCCTGATATGAAATTGAAGTGATTGTCATTGTGAGACACTGCAAGCACAGATATGATTGTCCATCAAAATGAGGAGATAAGATCACTTTTACATTCTTAATAAACACATTAAAAAACATACACAGTTGCAAAGTTAAACACAATGCAACCTTTAAATTTGATTCAGATTTTATGTCTTATACACAATCAATCATAGTACACCATGCAGTGAAATGTTTTTTAAAGTAGGACATTGCAAAAACAGTACAACAAAAAAACAGTAAGGATAAACTTGTCACACGAACCGGGATCAGAACAAGAGAGACGTGTAAGAGGAGACGAGACACCGCGGTGCGGCGGGACGCAAGGAGGCAGGTAAGTTCCTCCACGTTAATCTGCGAACGCGTACGGTGTGAGCCACCAACACCACACTGATGTTGTCGTTCGCGTTTTAAGGCACAAGACAGGACCAGTGGGGGTGATGAAGGCTGTCTTCCACTCGTCGCCCTCTCGGATGCGAATCAGGTTATAGGCCGAACGGAGATCCAGCTTTGTAAAGTACTTCGCTCCCGAGACGGCGTCGAGGGCGGTGTTGGTTAGGGGAAATGGCGTTTTTTTTTTTATAGTGATTTTGTTGAGTCCACGATAATCCACGCACGGTCACAGACCACCATCCTTCTTGGTAACAAAGAAGAACCCTGCCGCGGCCGGGGAGGTCGATGGGCGGATGGTGCCGTTCTGAAGCACCTCCGCCACAAACCGCTCCATGGCCAATTGCTGTGCTTTCGAGAGGGAGTAGAGATGTCCTTTCGAGGGAGTGGTTCCCGGTAGCAGGTCATGTCGCCTGGTCGATGGGGAGGCAGCTGGGCAGCTTTGGCTGGGCTGAAGACGGTGACTAGGTCATGATAACAGGAGGGGATGTTGTCCAACACTGGACGGGTCGGCTCTGGGTTTGAGGTGGCAGACGGGGAGAGCTGTGGCAGAAGGCAATGGCGATGGCAGTGCGCTCCCCACTCCAACACCACGCCACGCCGCTGCATTTCTTCCTGAGACAGGGTTGACCGTCCCAGGTGCATGGGTTCCCCCCTATGGTCCGGAGGAGTGACGGTGGGCTGAGGTGGTGAGAAAGGCGGTCAGGGAGTCCGGTGCCGGGTTGGAGTGGAGGCCGCAGTTTTCGGGAGTGCCAGCGATCAATCCTCAGCGCGAGTTGTATGAGGGCCTCATACGTTGCTGCCATTTCCCGGCTTACCATCTCCCCACGAATTCGCGCGGCCAGTCCTTCAATATAAATCATCCGGAGGGCGTGGGCGTCCAGCAGAGCCTTTGCAGCCAGGGTCCGAAATCGTGCGGTGAACTGGCTGACAGATGAAGAACCCTGGCGTAGATGGTAAAGCTGTGACGCGACGTCTTCCACACCGTCCGGACGGCAAAAGGTGTTTTAATTCCTCCACGAATTCGGAATATGACATGGATGCTGAGTTGGGGGAGCTGATTAGCGCGGCCGCCCACTCCGCCGCGGGACCAACGAGCAGGGTGAGTAGGAGGGCGATTCGGGACCGGGATCTGGGGTAGCGGCGAGGTTGCTGCTCAAAAACCAACGAGAGAGTGGTGAGGAGCGCCTCGCCGCTACCCTCGGTCCCGTTCCAGCGCTCCGCGAGCGCCAAACTGGGTTCGGGAACCGCGGGGGGACGAGGGCTCTGCGCAGCGTTCGTCGCTTCATGCACTCGGTGGGCTGCCGCAGGAAGCGAACCTCCTGTGACAGACATTCAATGAGATTCTCTTGCCGCACTACTCGATCACATAAAGCAGCGAAATCTGAAGCGCGTACGGGCTCGGTCATTCTGTCACACAAACCGGGATCAGACAAGAGACCTCGGTGCGGCGGGAAGTTCCTCCGCGTTAATCTGCGAACGCGGACGGCGTGAGCCACAACACCACACTGATGTTGGACAGGTACGGTCGTACTTTGGTTGAGGGTTTCGGAGCCGAGTCTAATGACGTGTGTCATGCAGCTGGCAGCTGCTCTCTAGCCAATTTATAGGAGTCACGTTACCTCGTTTCCGTGTTGCTCCAAGTCACATGATGGAATGACAAAAGCCAACAAGACATACATTTAAGCATGATATGGAGTGCAGTATTAATGCGAAAATAAATGTGATTGTCATGGGTGGGCTGGACATGGCGATAAAGGAGGACGCATTCGCACGATTTCACGCGACAGGGGGTTTAATACAAACTACAAGCGAGACAAGGGAACATCAACACGCACAATGACCCGACGATGAACAGACACGAACAGGATAGTTTTATACAATTATACAAATATACACCAGGTGAACACGATCAGGGAACATTACACAGGACAAACATGAAACTCCGGTCCGGACTCCGGATCCAGAGTCACCCCTGCCGGTCCGGATCATGACAGTTATATGGATAGTGTCACAGTTGATGCGCTGATGAAAAAGTGTGTGAATGAGGAGATAAGATCACTTTCACATTCTTCAAGCATGCAGAAACCTGTTTTTTATACTAAAATAACATACACAGTTGCAAAGTTATATACAATGCAAACTCTAAATTAGATTCAGAGTTTATGTCACCTACGCCATAATATGTTGTATGTCATGCAGTTAAATGCTTTTTGCAAAAAAAAAACAATAGAAACAGTATGCCAGTAAGGAAAAGTACAGGTGCATTACCAACAAGACACACATTTAAGAACAATATGCAGTGGTGTATTAAAGCAGATATTAATGTAATATGGATAGTGCAGATTTTAAAGCACAGCGCATAGTTATAAAGGGTGGAATTACAGAGACAGAGACCGGATCTGCACCTGCACCTGAGTAAAGTAAACCTTTGAAAGTAAACCTTTTCATGTGATGTAAATGGAATTGTCTGCTGACCTCTGAGACAAGCACAGTGGGATGTGAAGCAGGAGCAGCTAAGTACTGTTGTGTTTCAGACATGCAGTCTGTAGTGGTATTCTTAACCTGGGAATATTGATGAATAAACTCTGGCATAATAGATTCAGAGGAAATAACTGAACAGGATGAGCTTGGGCATCTTGTATTGGGGCTGTGGTTGAGGGGGTATGTATATGTCCAGACTGCATTGTCCCTGCTGTTGGCAGATGTTTTCCATTTTCATATTCACTCCCTTGTCGCATGTTATTGTCCACTGCAGTAGGGGCTCTGATCTGATGTTCCAAGTGTCTTGGTGGAGTGCCAAATGTCTGTGGCATTTGGTAGAGGTACAATATCAGGGACCTTCTGGTCATTAAACAACTCTTTTTCTTCATTCAGAAAAGAAGAGATACGTTCAAGCAGCTCTTGGTGGCAGTCCTGTCTTTCCTTATGCTGTGACAGCTGATTAATGAAACATACGATCTGCACTGCTTCCTCTCTGAACAGAGAGCTCTCTCTGCTCCTCTCTGATTCGAACTCTGTCTGAACAGACTTCATAGCCCAACCCTAATCATGACAGCAAGACTTCCAAGTCATCACCTGTGAACATTCCACCTTCCACCAATCAAAGCAGTGTGTATTGCTCTTATCAGTTACACACCTTGTGGGAACATGGAGATCATTTTTTACTTTTTTTTAAGTCTGGCCAGTGTTCACTTTTTTCAATATGGAATGGATGATCTTGGCCAAGGAGAAGTGCTCTCTAACACAGATTTCGGCAGATTTGAGAACAATATTTGAGATTTATGGATCTTTTGTGTATGAAGAAAATGTTTCAGACCTTTGAGTTCAGCTCATGGAAAACGGGAGCAAAAAGTGTTGCATTTATCGGTTTGTTCAGTGTACTTTGGACAGAGAGCCACAGAGGCAGGACTGAGCTGCTGGAAGTACACTGAAAAAAATTAAAGGCAGGCTAAACTTAAAATATAGTTTTAAGATTTAAATATATGATTACAATATGCTTAAAATATTAGGTGTTTACTGTTTTCACTGTGAGAAAAGTGATGCACTGTGAATATTTTCCGGATGCACTGTAATAACCTGTCACGATCCGGTCCGAAAAGGGGTTCACTGTTGTCATGTGTAATGTTCCCTAATCGTTTTCACCTGTGTAAAATGTTTAAAGCTGCCCTGTTCGTTTCTGTTAGCTGTCAGGTCGTTAAAGTTATGTTCCATGTTCACCAGTGTCAACGTCTCGGATGTCTCCCCTGGCTTGTACTTCACCATTAAACCCCGGTTTCGTGATGTCAGGTGATTGCGTCCTTCATTCCTCGTCTTCTCGTCACTCTTCGTCCTCCTCTCTGTACACCCGCCTCGTCATGCCCGCATAGTTGTGACAAATTGGTTTTTGTTCTTTTGTGTTAATTGATGGGAAACATTGGAATGCTGACTGACTTTCAGTTTCTCCAGAAAAGGGAGAGTTTCCTACAGACCTTGCTGCATGTCAGCCTGTACTTTATATCACAGGCCTTCCTATCACACCCCAAGGTTGAGGAAGTTAAGATATAGCTCAATAGATATAAACTTCATTTTACACAGACAACCCATAGCCTTTGATAAAAACGTACGATTCACAGGACAGTTTATGGTTAAAATCTCTTCGTCATTATTAACAGGCTGTATAACCTGAACTCTGAACAGAGTTCATAGCCCAACCCTACTGACAGAAAGTTTTCTCATTCATCACCTGTGGACTGAAGAGAATGAAGAGAATACTGATGAGAGAAATATGCACAACTCTACATGTTGTAACCTGACTTATCAGGACCTTAGGACATTCAAAGCAGTGTGTATGACTGTTATATTTTATACATGTTGTGTGAATGGGGCAGTGGTGGCCTAGCGGTTAAGGAAGCGGCCCTGTAATCAGAAGGTTGCCGGTTCGAATCCCGATCTGCCAAGGTGCCACTGAGGTGCCACTGAGCAAAGCAACGTCCCCACACACTGCTCCCCGTGCGCCTGTCATGGCTGCCCACTGTTCACCAAGGGTGATGAGTTAAATGCAGAGGACAAATTTCACTGTGCTGCTGCGTATCACATGTGACAATCACTTCACTTTCAAAGAAAGATTTCAAAAGAAAGATGAATGAAGAGATAAGATCACTTTCACATTCTTCCAAACCAGGCAGCTTTCAAGCATGCAGAAACCTGTTATTTTATACTAAAATAACAAAATATCAAAGTTATATACAATGCAACCTCTAAAAGGTTATATATTTATTAAGGGTGGAATTACAGAGACCAGATCTGCACCTGATGCAGGGCCAGAATGGACTGAGGGAAGAAGCTCTTCCTCGTTCTTTCTGTTTTGGCTTTAAGGGAGCAGAAGTGCTTTCCTAACCTCAAAAGAGAAAGAGTCCATTGTCAGGATGACAAAAAAAAATTCTGGCAGGTGCAAAAGCTGAAAGAATCAAAGTAGGATAGATGGTACAAGTACACCAACCTTTACATGTGACTAAAAATATTTTTAAATACAAACCAAGCATGAAGTCAATGGAATTGTCTGCTGACCTCTGAGACAAGATTGTCTCAAGGCACAAATCTGGGGAAGGTTACAGAAAATCTTTTGCTGCTTTTAAGATCAGTGGCCTCCATCATCCGTGAATGGAGGAAACCAGGCACTGCTGATCACCAGACCAATACCATCCCTCCAGGAAAGCATGATGGTGGCAGAATCATGCTGTGGGATGATTTTCAGCAGTAGGAACTGGGAGACTAGTCAGGATAGAGGGAAAGATGATGGCAGCAATGTACAGAGACAACCTGGATGAAAACTTGCTCCAGAGCACTCTTGAACAGCCCACAAACACAAACAACCCATAGCTGTTGATAAAAATGTACAAGTCACAGAACAGCTCATGGTCAGTGTTGGGGAGTAATGGAATACATGTACCGGCGTTACATATTTAGAATACAAAATATGAGTAACTGTATTTCGTTACAGTTTAAATGAGTGGACCACGCAGCGTGTTCTGTGTTCTGTCGAAACATGCTGCCTATCAAGTTGTGCTTCCTAGCAGATCTGCGCATGCGCAGTTCGTCATGTTTGTGCTCTGTTTAAGTGCCCATAAATCCATGCTACCCCTGAAATTGTAAATAAATATGATTTGATTCACTATTACACCATGCTCTTTATACTGTTACAGTGCACATGGACTGAGTGTGTGTAAGGTGACACGCCTTCACCCAGTTTAACCTCGCCGCTCGGAGGGTGGAACGGAGACGGCTGTAATTGGCCGCTTTCTGCCACGAGGAAGGTCGGTCCTAATCAAAAAGAGGGTAATTTTTCTTGTGCAAGGCTACTTTTTATTTTAACTAAGTGATGTAATATGTTGGTGACCATAACAGTAAATACTTTTCAATGGCATATTTTATGTTTCTCTTCCACTTTTCAGCTTTATAAATAAAGAAATGGTTGGTGAAAAACATGGATTTTTATTATCTGTGATTGCAACATTCATGTAGTTGTAAAAAGCATGACAATATATTAAGTAATCCAAAGTATTCAGAATACATTACTCACATTGAGTAACTTAACGGAATACGTTACAAAATACATTTTGGGGCATGTATTCTGTAATCTGTAATGGAATACATTTCAAAAGTAACCTTCCCAACCCTTCTTATGGTTAATATCTCTTCTTCAGTATTAACAGGCTGTATAACCTGAACTCTGAACAGAGTTCATAGCCCAACCCTAATCATGACAGCAAGATTTACAATTCCTACTATTCCACCTTAGGACAATCAAAGCAGTGTGTATTGCTGTTATCAGTTACACACCTTGTGGGAACAAGGAGATAAGATCATTTCTTATCGAAACATGCTGCCTATCAAGTTGTGCTTCCTAGCAGATCTGCGCAGTCCGTCAAGTTTGTGCTCTGTTTCAGTGCCCATAAATCCATGCTACCCCTGAAATTGTAAATAAATATGATTTGATTCACTATTACACCATGCTCTTTATACTGTTACAGTGCACATGGACTGAGTGTGTGTAAGGTTGTCACGTCCATGCGGGCATGACGCGGCAGGTGAACGTAGAGGAGGACGAGGAGTGACGAGGAATGACGAGGAATGGAGGACGCTTTCACCTGACATCACGGAACAGGGGTTTAATGGTGAATCACAGGACAGGGGAGACATCCGAGACGTAGACACTGGTGAACACGGAACATAACTTCAAAGACCTGACAGCGAACAGAAACGAACAGGGCAGCTTTATACAATTAACACAGGTGAAAACGATTAGGGAACATTACACAGGACAACAATTAAACTCCGGTCCGGATCCTGATCCTGACCCGGACCGGAGTAACCCCCATTTCGGACCGGATCCTGACAAAGGTGACACGCCTTCACCCAGTTTAACCTCGCCGCTCGGAGGGTGGAACGGAGACGGCTGTAATTGGCCGCTTTCTGCCATGAGGAAGGTCGGTCCTAATCAAAAAGAGGGTAATTTTTCTTGTGCAAGGCTACTTTTTATTTTAACTAAGTGATGTAATATGTTGGTGACCATAACAGTAAATACTTTTCAATGGCATATTTTATGTTTCTCTTCCACTTTTCAGCTTTATAAATAAAGAAATGGTTGGTGAAAAACATGGATTTTTATTATCTGTGATTGCAACATTCATGTAGTTGTAAAAAGCATGACAATATATTAAGTAATCCAAAGTATTCAGTAATCCAAAGTAATCAAAGTATACATTACTCACATTGAGTAACTTAACGGAATACGTTACAAAATACATTTTGGGGCATGCATTCTGTAATCTGTAATGGAATACATTTCAAAAGTAACCTTCCCAACCCTTCTTATGGTTAATATCTCTTCTTCAGTATTAACAGGCTGTATAACCTGAACTCTGAACAGAGTTCATAGCCCAACCCTAATCATGACAGCAAGATTTACAATTCCTACTATTCCACCTTAGGACAATCAAAGCAGTGTGTATTGCTGTTATCAGTTACACACCTTGTGGGAACAAGGAGATAAGATCATTTTCACTTTTTTTTAAGTGTTCACTTTTTTTTAGTATAAAATAGATTTTCTTGGCCAAGGAGAAGTGCTCACTAACAGATTTCAATATTTGAGAACAATATTTGAGATTTATGGATCTTTTGTGTGTGAAGAAAATGTTTGAGATCTTGGAGTTCAGCTCATGGAAAACGGGAGCAAAAGTTGTTGCATTTATCTGTTTGTTCAGTGTACTTAGGAAAGAGAGCCACAGAGGCAGACTCAGCTGCTGGAAGTACACTGAAAAAAATATAGTTTTAAGTTATAAATATACCTTTACAATATGCTAAAATATTAGGTGTGACAGATTCCTTCAATTTTATCCTGTTTAGGTTGGTTTACTCTTTTCATTGTGAGATACAGAGATAAAGCATCAAAAATTAGCACAGCAGTAGATAAATTAAATTGTCAATAACATCTGGGGTCATTCATTCTTTGTCGCTGAGAGAATCATTTCAAGTGGCCACCACCAGCACAGGAACCACATGGACAAGAGCCACTGGGACAGATTACAACACAGCAAGGTAATGGCAGGCTTCTTGTCTGGTCAACAGAGGATTCTGCATGAAGAGCAGAGACAGTAGATGAACAGAAGGGGCCTGTCATGTGCACCTCCAGTCAACTGTCATGTACACCTCCAGGACCTCTGTTAAGCCCCCAGTGGTTCTACTTTCCATTCAACCAAATCTGCTAAGTGCTACAAAGTAAAAACAGCTAACAAAGATAAAACCAACAAGGGTATGCTCTATCAAAATTGTGGGTTTTCAGAGGACACAATTCATTGTGTGCACCATGTATTTCATTTAATCACTTCAATAAAAAAAAACCGAAAAAAAAACCATGTTAAATATTTTAAATAATATCAACCTAAATAAAACAAACTTTTGCCACCAATTCCATGGGAGGTGCTGCTCGTGTTTTCTGTCTCTGGGACGTCCGAGGAGGACCCACACCCATATGTGCGGTGTGCTTTTGACCTCTTCTCCATATTAAATTTTTCTGCGCCAACACAGGACAAGAAGGCGAGAAACAGCTCCCTGGGTAATCTGGAGGGGGCTAATACAGTGTTATTGAGATTCCCTGCAGCTTCATGCTACTGCACCACTCACACTTGCCATACATCCTTGCACCAGATCACTTGCACTATTGGATTGAGCATCTAATCTGAGGACCCCATGCATCTAATCCTACTCCATGCACCACACCTGTGCACAGTCTGCTCACACACCTTTAAAACTCTGGTACACCCGTTAATGACTGTCTGAATTTCAACTGGTAATGTGGCTGAGTGGTTCTGTTGAAAGTTATATTTGTTTTGTGACTAAATTTTAGTCTTTGACAAAACTGCATCTGGGTCCTGTGCATTTGCTGCTCTCCCCGTGACATTACACTTCCTTTTTCCCAGTCTTCAGTCCACTGTGCAACCTTGTTTTGGCCTCCGTTTTTAAACAGGCATAAGAAGACAGCAGCATGGTCCATTAAGACAAAAATCAGATCTGTAACGGACCTTAAACAGTGTAGCTGTGAATTAATTTCTTTTTACCTCTATGGGGGGGTGATTTTTAGCCTGTTGGCCTGTTTCCGGTAAGACGATGGCGCAACAGCTCGCAATGGTGCTTTTTTGTACACCAGAAAAAGACACATGGACATCAGGAAAACAAGGACCATGTCTATCAGAAACAATTCTTCCATCTTCATCATTCTGACCTACAGATTGACTTTCCAGACTTTCAAGGACAACTGCATGCTAGTCTAAGAGCTGATCCCAGTCAACCGGCTCTCCAGTCCGTTCTATTATCCAATGTCTCTTCCCTGAACAATAAACTGGACTACATCAATCTACAGCGGAATATAGAGAGTGCTGCGTCATTGATTTTACTGAGATGTGGCTCAGCTCAGCTTACAGCATTTTGTGCCGACAGGAATGCGGCGTTGTGCGGCCCGCGGCGGCGGTGCCAGAATGGTGCCAGAACTCTGTGCATCGCTGGTGGACTTTGTGACTGATATGCAGACCTTTTTATCTACCAAGGGAATTCACCTCACTTTTCATTATCAAAGTGTACATTCCACCCAGCGCTAATGCGAAGGCGGTGCTCAAAAATGATAATGCTCCATGCCATCCACCTGCTCCTGACTCCTTTTTTCGAGTTGACCTTGTATGCCCTTTTTTTCACATCTGATGTTGCTGACCTTTCACTCCGTCTCTGTCCCTGCCTCGTCCTTGGATGGACCTGTTTGGTGCTCCACTGACTCATGCTGCCTCTACTACCCACCAAGTTCCAGTACAGCTATGCCATGGTAATGCCAGCTCTCTCTGCTTCCTCTCGTACTGCAAACCCTGCCAATGTTTAGAGACGCTGCAACCAACGGTGACAACATCATCAACTTGTAGGCGTACACAACATCAGTGAACAGCTACATCAGCAAATGCACTGATGACATTACAGTCTTCAAGTCCATCACCACATGATCAAACAAGAAGTCATCCACAGGTATGTGAACTGGACTGAAACAGGACTAAAAACTGTGACAATGACCCCTGGATCTTGGACTTGTTAACTGAGAGACCTCAGTCTGTTCGGATCAAGAACAGCGTCTCCAGCACCACCTCACTACGCACTGATGCTCCTCAGGGCTGTGTGCTCAGTCCAATGCTGTTCACCCTGTTGACCCACAACTGTGCAGTGATGCACAGCTCCAACCACATCAAGCTTGCCGATGACAACCGTGGTGGGTCACATTAGCAAGAACAATGAGTCAGCATAAAGAGAGGAGGTGCAACGACTGATGGACAACAATCTATTTCTGAACGTGGGCATAACAAAGGAGATGATTGTTGACTTCAGAAGACAACGGAGGGACCACTCACCACTGAACATCGATGGACCTTGTGTGGAGATAGTCAAGAACACAAAGTTCCTCTGTGTTCATCTAGAGGAGAACTGGACTCTCAACACCAGCTCAACAGCCAAGAAAGCCCTGCAGCATCTTTACTTCCTGTGGAGGCTGAGGAAAACCCATCCCCCACCACCCATCCACACCACCTTCTACAGAGGGACTCTTCAGAGCATTCTAACCAGCTCCATCCCTGTCTGGTTTGGGAACTTACGGTGGATAGTGAGAACAGCTGAGAAGATAATCAGAGTCTCTCCATAATGGATATTTACCACACACACACATCAGGAAAGCTGCCAGCATTGTGAACGATTCTACACACTCCTCACATGCACTCTTCACCCTCCTGCCATCTGGGAAAAGGAACTGAAGCATTTGGGAAGTCACTGCCAGTCTGTGCAACAGCTTCATCCCACAGGCCGTCAGACACCTGAACACACAGGAACTTTTGACACTGACACACACACTACCTCTGTTATATTGAGTGATATTATCCATCTGTAATATTATCTATTAACGCACCGTTCAAAATGCAATGTTTGCACTAATTTACTTTGCACATTTATTTGCGCTGTCTGTCTCATTGTTGTCTACATGTTTTAGTTAAAAGCTACTCTTGCACTGCCTGTGTCCCCTCTTGGCACTTTATGTAGCACAGTTTGTCTGTATCACACATGTGCACTTTATGTCACTATGAAACTTTTTAATTCTTCAAATGTTACAGGTAGCACCAGGTTCCGGAGAAATTATCATTTGTTTCACTTTGTATCATCTAACACGTATATAGCTGAAATTAAAATAAAGTTCAACTTCAACAATTTGTTGGTGGAGGTTAAGAAGTGTACATTAAGGGTGATTTTATAGATGTCTACTGTTTCAATTAGCACACATTTCAAGTTGATTGTTAGGTGCTGAACGAAAGCCTCATGTATAGATATATATTTAATTTGTTAGAACAAATTAACTTTAACATGGCTGTGCTTCCTTTATTTTATATCTTTGGGTTTGGCCTATGACACTTACGCCAAATTCATCCTTGCCATAATACATTTTTCAGCATTTTGGGTTGTGTCATCAGAATCATATATTCCTCCCAACTGAACACACTATAAAAACTATATAAAACCATTTCAAACTAAAATAATTGTGTTATTAATAGTATGTCATTAATCCTGTCAGTAATTATTTAAAATATTTAGACTGACAACCCCAATAAATTATTAAACGTTAAAGGACAACTCTTTTCGCATTCAAATGTAATTTTTTTTATAAAACACAGAATTTTTGGGCAGCGTCCAACATGGCTTCCAGGACTTAATATTGGATGATGAACTGTTTTGTTTCAGTTCTGGGTCATTGGTCTCTTGAGCAATGCAGTAAATGTAAATTTAAATTTAAATGTAAATGCAGTGCCCCCTGTGGGCCAGGAGATGACATGATCAACAATGATCCCTTGTATGAATGACAGAAAATTAAAGCTATTAAAACAGAAAAGACCTGATGTTAAATAGCCCACCTCAGGTGGACCCACCAAACTCGAGATATGAAATAAAAAAGATATTAATAGTAATAAACAAATATCTTTTGAATTTTATGAGCAGCTAAGGCATCAGCTTTGATCAGGAAATGTGCAGAAAAAAATGCACACCTGGTAGACCCTCCTAAACAAGATGATTGGCTCTGTGCAGTTCAGCCCACTCTAAGATCACTACAAATACAGCAGGAATTCTTCACACACACACTTTTGCTCTCACCTCTTGCACAACCTTCAGGAGTACGGGAATGGCTTCAAATCCTGTAAACAAGATTTTTGTGTACGAGCATCCTGACTTTCAAGGAGTGAGCCGGGAGTTCACTGAGTATTGTCCAGACCTTCGGGATGTTAGTTTTAATGACTGTATCTCCTCTGTGAAGGTCATAGGGCAGCCATGGGTGTTATACGAACACCCCCACTGTCAGGGTGCCCAGTTCTACTTTGAGGAGGGTGAATGTCGATCAGTGGTGTGGCATGATGCAATTTCTTCACTGGAACAGGTGAAAGAAGATCTGACAAATCCTCAGATCACACTGTATGAGAATCAAAACTATGGGGGTAGGAGCATTACCCTCAACTGTGAGACCAACTTATGTTTTGGCAGTTTCAATGATATGATTTCTTCCTGCCGAGTGGACAGAGGAGCATGGGTCCTCTATGAGCATCCAAACAGAGGTGGTCGTTCAATTCTGGTCAGAGCTGGAAGAAAATTTCCAAGCATAGGCTGGATTGACAACCAAGTGTCTTGGGTTCGTCCTCTTAAACCTGGGAGACCCAAGATAACAGCAGAGCTCATCTGGGACAAGAAAGAAGAAAACACCAAATCAGTCGTCATTGACTCCATATGTGGTGTGAATCGTGGAAAACATGAGCAGACCTTCTCCTCTGAGCTCAGTCGGGAGTATGAAGGTTCTGTCACCGAGAGCTTCAACTTCAGCAATGCTACACAGATAAGTGTGGGGATGTCATTTGGGTTTGATATTGGTATAGTGAAATCAGAGGTCAATGTGTCTGTGAGTAACACTTTCACTGTGGAGAAGGGGAGCAGCAACACCAAGACGGAAAAGAAGGGTGTGAAGATCTCCATACCAGCCACCATTCATCCACACACCAAGCTCACTGTGAATGTAGTGAGAAAAGAGGTTGATGTGAAGGTTCCAGTCAAGATAACGATCCAGTCAGGCTATAGCTCTTCGACTGAATACGGGGAATACAGGTGCCAGGCTGGAAACTCGATCTTGGCTGAATACCAAGAAGAGGACATTTAAGGCTTAAGTAAAAAAAAAAAAAAAAGAATTATAACCATATCATATAGACAGCAAACTAAATACTACTTACTAATAATAAACTTAATTTTTACTTTGTAATCTTATACGCCATAACCTATAGAGCATTTCTTGATTTCATTTTTCCATAACTAAAATGCTTAAAATGTAAGTCTGTCAGTCTTTATATATTGGTGTACCTCTTGTGATTTACATAAAGCTGGTGTGATTTTTCCTATATGTTAACCTAAATTTATTAGTACAAGTGAAGTGATTGTCATTGTGGCAATTATTATTAAATGATTAGCATTATTAAACTAAGCATTTTTTCTTTGATGCATCAAATGTTAATTTCTTGTAGTTATGCATTAACTAAGGTCCAGCAAAACAATTATTTTATCCACATGCAATCACATGCCACTGGGGATGCCTGTTACTGTGCATTTGTTCATGCTGGTCCGAGGCCACGGTAAACAGGGAGGGCTGCATCAGGAGAGGCATCCAGCATAAAAAAACTCTATTCATGCAGACAACCACACAAGTTGATCAGCAGTGATCTCCCATAACAGGAGATATCAAAGGGAGACTATGAACAGACAATACACAATAATTATGTATATTCTGGATAAGCAGATTTGCAATACCTATGAGAATCATGAGATCAGAGTGATATATTATGGAATAAAATAACACATATGTATATACAGATTAAAGAAATGAAAACAAACATCTAATTTCTGGAATGTGTTCTCTTTTTAGACATCAGAAGCATTATTGTCTTCACAAATTTCAGAAGAGTTCAGGTTTTTCTCAGAACTCAGTGACTAAAACAACTAAAAGAAAGAAAAGCCTCGTTTTCATTTAAAATGAGTCACCAGTGGTTTAACACACCAGGGGCCTGTTTCAGAAAGGAGGTTACAAGTGAAAAATGTTAAGCCTGAAATGAGAGAAACTCTGGTTTTTCCGTTTCAAAGTGGCAGGTTTGTCAAACTCGAGAAAGCAGGGTAAGTCAAGCCTGTTTCTGAAAGAGAGGTAACTTTTACCCAGAGTCAGTTACCGTGGTAACTTACTCTGTGAACCTAACCTGGTCAGGAACCTGTTTTATTCTCTAAACTAATGGAAGCTTACTGTAGAATATCGGGTATGCGGAGCATATTAGTAAGGCCACTGTATGCAGAGCTGTACAGAAAGTGTGCTTCGCTCTGAAACGCTGCACATTTGTGTAGTGTTTCCTGGCCACAAACCCCTGGGAGTCATCAAAGAGGAATTTTACAGAATTGCTGGTCTGTAGTGTTCAAATGTTTTTAATATGAAAAAATATATATGTTCAGTTAATGAAATTTTGCTGTGCCCTCTGAAAGTAACCTAATATTCAAAATTACCTTCAGGATTTCCCAATGTGGTTGGATGCATTGATGGCACGCATATCTTTCCTATCTTTGCACCAAGTGAAAATGAGGCATACTATGTTAACAGAAAGTCAATCCACAGTATTAATGTGGAGGTACACTGAGTTACATGCAGTTTAGAATGGTGAAATACCATATAGCAATACTATATCTCATATCTTATTCTTTCCACTGTGAAGATCATATGTGATGCTGCACATATTATCACCAATATTGAGGCCAAGTGGATCGGCTCTGTTAATGACTCACGAATATATATTGTGAGTCTACCCTAAGCAGTGGTAAGTAAATGTATGCATTACACACTTGGGCACTTCAATGCAGCACTAAACCAATGTAAACTTTTTTTACAGCTGCTTTTAAAGCAGTTGACTGCTTTCTACTGGGGGATAGGGGCAACCCATGCCAGCCTACACTGGTAACCCCTTACCCAGAGCCTGAACAAGCACCACAGCATTGATTCAGTGTGGCACATAGTAAAACTAGAGGCAGTGCCAGTGCCTACGTCACCTCAGGGTCACCCCTGAGAGGGCCTACGGCATCAATGTGGCATGTGTAGTTCTCCATAATATTGCCATTTTTAAAGGGGAACAACAGCCTGCCCTACACATACATGACCCAGGGGAAGACCCCATCCACACTGCAGATTTCCAGGATAGAAGCATGGTCCAAGACCGTATAAGCAACTATTCATTCTCTGATTAATTCAGCCACCACCACAAAAAAGAAAATTAAAGAAAAAATAGGTCACAACAATTTATTTGGTCTTTATTCCCTACAAATTAAAAAGCAACTGTTAAAATTGTATATTCTTTCCAAACTTTTATATAATCCACTAATCACAATACACACCTTAACTGTAGCTTGTGTTTCTGAATCTCGATTTTAGGACCTGTCGATTGTTTTTTTCTATTTGTTTAAGCAGATGCATTCTATATAACTTCTTTACTGGTAACTGAAAATACAGTAGATTAGGGTTACATTATGTTGTACATGACTTCCATTTAATTAAACTCTGGCGTTTACGGTACATCACTGAACTGTGCTCTCTGGATCAGCAGAAATGGTGTCCTCATCCCCTACATCCTGAGAAGATGAGCATTTGGTTTAGCACACTTTATAATATTATGTTCCCAACTCAATACACCAGAAATTAGGACACTTACAACTGCCTGGGTTTCTGTTAAGACAGGAGGATCCGCAAAAGGCAGACATTGCCATCAGAATCTTTTGAGACCAATCCAAAAATGAAAGAAAATAAGTACATTTTATATATGTGTGTGTGTGTATGGGTGTGGGTGTGTGCAGCCCTCTTACATTTGTGTCCTGGGGAGTGACTGGCTCTGATGAACACCCTACAGGAATTCCCTCATTGAATGTATGCTTACATTGAATGTATGCTTACATTTAACATTTTTGCATTTTATATTAGACAAATGGTTACTATTATCTCTCAAAACATCTCCGTCAAAAAATATTTTGCTGCACTATCTTTTGTGCACTGTGTGCTGTGTATCACAATGACAATCACTTCACTTTCACTTCACTTAAAATCAGCCTCTGCAGTGCCCTGCACCTCCACACAGCCTATTAAGAACTTGCTGGGGCTCACATCCTGGTCAATTCTTCAGGTAAACTGCGATTGTCAGCCTGTTAGCCCATGTGTTTCATCAAATCTCTTTTGAGATTTGGGGTCCTCAGTCCTTCTCTCATGATAGCGAAATATAGCAGAATACTAGAAGACCTAGTTGACATCAACAGTGATTTTGCAATGATTTAGAAATCGCACAAAAATCTCTTATTCAGCAAGTACAGCCTGATTATTCCATGTTAAAAAACGTCAAACAGGAACCAGAAGATGGCAGTAAAAGGCAGTGCTTGAAGTGGGAAAGCAGTATGACCATTCTTCATTTTTAAGAATTTTAAATTTTAAATGGAAAATTGTATCTTCACCACAATGAAGTTATGCACTTTTAAAATATGGGGGAAAAGCCTCAAGTCAGAGACCTCAGAGTTCTCTCCTGGCCTTCTGTCTGTACATGACAATTTAGTTTTCTATGTATTTAAAGCTTGCTAAGGATGCGCCAGAAGATGTTTGTAATTTTTTTACATTTATTACATGCAGAGTGCAAACATGACACCAGGCAGGAGCCTGGACCTCAAAAATGAATGGGGCCACCAAGCACAATTTATAACGCCCCATTCTTATTTGTGTTTCTCTGCGGCTGCTGCAGCAGCACGCAGTCTGCGGGGACCCTGCATGCCACCTGTTGACGTGGCAGAACCATGATACTAAAATTGGGATATGCATAAATGATTTCCAGACTGGTTAGTTTTCCAAATCTATATGCTTGCCGAACATGAATGCCATGTTTTACAATTAACTTATAAAAACTCCCTATGTTCTGTCTTTGGTGCTTTTGGTATATTTAATCTTTTGTCTAATAACTATGCCATGGCGTGTGAAGGAGGTGCAAACGCTTGACAAAGAAAATTGTGATTTAAGTGCGAATAAACTGAAAACAAAGAAACGGCATGATGGCCGGAAAAGCAAACAAACACTGAAACAGAAAAGCAGCATGGACAGTGAGACATCAAAAATGATGGACAAAAGTGTGAAGGAGAAAACCAACATATAAAGAGTAGCAAGTTGGGGAGATTAAAACCTGGCTAGTCCAAGGCTGCTTTAGCAACCCTTGGATCCCAAAAGTGATCCCTTTCTTTGCTTTATTCAAAATTCATGAAAAAAGCAGGAATTCTCCACACACATACTTTTGCTCTCATCTCTTGCACAACCTTCAGGAGTACAGGAATGGCTTCAAATCCTGTAAACAAGATCTTTGTGTACGAGAATCTTAACTTTACAGGCCTAAGCCGGTCTATCGGGGTGAATACATCTTCTATGAGGAGGGTGAATATCCAACAGTGGAGTGGCATGATGCCATTTCTTCAATGGAAAAAGTGAAAGAGGATCTGACAAATCCTCAGATAATGTTGTATGAACATCCACACTATGGGGGTAAGAGTATTACCAACTGCGAGACCAACTTATGTTTTGGCAGTTTCAATGATATGATTTCTTCCTGCCGAGTGGACAGAGGAGCATGTGTCCTCTATGAGCATTTAAACAGAGGTGGAGGTTCAATTGTGGCCAGAGTTGGACAACTACGTCCCAAGTGTCTTGGGTTCGTCCCATTAAACCTGGGAGACCAAAGATAAGAGCAGAGCTCCTCTGGGACAAAAAGGAGGAAAACACCAAATCAGTCGTCATTGACTCCATCTGTTGTTTGAATTGTGGAAAACGTGAGCAGACCTTCTCCTCTAAGCTCAGTTGGGAGTATGAAGGTTCTGTTACTGAGAGCTTCAACTTCAGCAATGCAACACAGGTCAGTGTAGGAATGTCATTTGGGTTTGATATTGGTTTAGTGAAGTAAGAAGTCAATGTGTCTGTGAGTAACACTTTCACCATGGAGAAGGGGAGCAGCAACACCAAGACGGAAAAGAAGGGTGTGAAGATCTCCCTACCAGCCACCATTCATCCACACACCAAGCTCACTGTGAATGTTGTGAGAAAAGAGGTGGATGTGAAGGTTCCAGTCAAGATAACGATCAAGTCAGGCTACAGCTATTCGACTGAATACGGGGAATACAGGTGCCAGGCTGGTAACTCGATCTTGGCTGAATACCAAGAAGAGGACATTTAAGATGGCAGGAGGAGTCAAGAAAATAAAGCATTATAACTATATCATATACACTGCAAACTTAATACTAGTTAAACATAAAATACTTCTTATTTTTTTACTTTGTAATCTTATAATGTCATAACCTATGAATCATTTATTGATTTTATTTATTTATTTTTTGTGTTCAATTTCAATGTATTTACTGTCTTATTATTTTTTCCCAATGAAAATGATATTACCCTGTTTTGTAACCCTCGGTGCAACTTCTCAAAAATATTCATACACTCAACATTGGCTCATTTTGAAAGTATTCTGCTTCAAGGGCCACAGCAAAAATGGGTATGGCAAGTCAGGATACAACATGCAGATTTTTTTTTTTTATATTTGCTTGTAAAAAGATGACCCAACTTACAGTGAGGGGTTTTACCATTATGAAGCCACAGAGAATAAGCACAGCATATTTATTCAATGTCTGTGTCAAAAACCTGCAAACACAGCACATGGTGCACACAACTAAATGAGCCCTCTGCATTTAACCATCACCCTTTGTGAGCAGTGGGCAGGCATGAAAGGCGCCCGGGAAAAAGTGTGTCATTAGACATTCTAAAGAAAAACTGCATGTACCAAGAAACTGATCAAACTGAGCAGAGATCCAACTTGGTGAAGGTTGCACCCGAGAGTGCGTTGAGGGTGGTGTGAGTGTTAAGGGGGTCTGTTTCTTGATTGCTATCTTGTTGATGCTGTGGTAGTCAGTGCAGGGCCTTAACTCAACATCCTTCTTAAAACCAAAAAAAGAACCCTGCCGCGGCCGGTAAAGAGCCTCAGCCACAAATTGCTATATGGTCTTATTCTTGGATTTTAAGAGGGTGGAAGATGTGGTGGAAAGGGTGCTGCCTTAAATGGACAGAAGATGGCAGCCAGAACATGCGGAGTTACGGAGCAGTGCAAGGAGGCTGGTGAAATCACCATTGTTTTATTCTGCGAGCTTGAGACAGCGTTTCTTGTAACACCAACGGATTTTACTACTTGCGTGAAAAACACATAAGGAAAAGGCAAGACACAAACACGGGTAAGATGTCTGGACCGATCAACAAAACCTAATCACCATCAAAGCTTCCAAGCAAATCAATCCCTGTCAGGCGAGGTAGGCCATTTTCTTCGAACAATTCAACTTCCAACTATCTTACCGTCCCGCACTGTCCCGACAGCACGCTGCAGATTCCTTATCCTCCGACCCCGAACCCATTCTCCCACCTCATTGCATGTTAGGTCCTCTCCGGTGGTCCCTGGAGACTAAGGTCCGGGCTGTCCAGACGTCCGACCCTGGCCTGGCCATTATATAGATGTACCTATTGTAATTTGCATAAAGCTGGTGTGAATTATTCCATATGTTAAATGTATTAAATTAAACATTTGACTTTGTTGCATCAGGTTTTAATTAACATTAACATTTATTTTCTGGTACTTAGGTATATATGGAGGGCTGCATCAAGAGGGGCATAAATTCTTTATGCAGAGAACCTCCCTTGTTGATCTACTGTGGCAACTCCTAACAGGGAAAGTGGAAGGGAGACAACAAATCCAAAAAAATTCCAATGCCTATGAGTATCATAAGATCAGCATCATGCATTTTGACTGTAGATAGGCATTCAGTTAAGTTTCACTGTACACATGACAATAAAACAGGAATTCGAATTTGGAGAAATGTTAACAGGACAAGCACAAACTTCTGAAAGAAAACCATATAACCCTGTCTTACAAGCCTCTTTGCACATTATAAGACATACTGATGCACTCAACATTAGCTCATTTTGAAATTATTTTGCTCCAAGTGCAAATATGCTGCATAACAAATCATGATACAACATGCAGGATATTTTTATTCTTGTAAAAGCATGGTGCACTGAGCATGCATGATTGACTTACAGTGAGTGGTTCTAGCTCTGCACAAGCACAAAGAATGATTACAGCACATTATTATTATTATTTAATGTTTCTGTGTCAAAAGTCTGTGGAAACTCAGTATGTTATAACCTTATTCCAAAATTGATTATTATTATTTTTTTCTCTTTTCCACTGAGGGCATTCTAACATTTCTGCAGGATCTGCTGGAGCAAGGTCACTCATTTTCAACTATAAAGGTTTATATGGCAGCTATTTTAGTTTGTCATGTTGGTATTGATGGTTGATGGTTAAGGTCATTTCGTACAAAACTGCATTGCTGCTGGCGTGGACATCAGCCATGCGAGTGGGTGACCTCACCTGAGGTGTATGCACTTTGCACCTGGTGATACTAAGGCCTCGTTTACACTGTCAGTTAAACGTGACCCAATCCCGATTTTTTGCGACAGATCGGATCTGTTCCATGATGGTGTAAAGTGTAAACACGTGCATTTGGATATTTTGAGATCGATTTCAGGCCTCGTTCATATGTGGAAATAAATCAGATATAAATCAGATGTGCCAATGCGACTGTAAATAGGCAGATCGGATTTTCGTAGACATTGCATTCTGTACGTCATTAAAACTGTGACAATTTAGTACTTCATTTTGGTTTAATGATGTCAAACAACAACAAACAGAAGAAACATGGAGGAGGAAAGTGCAGAGCAGTGGTCGATGGCTGAAGTTACATGCCTTCTTAGCCTGTAGGGAGAATAGTCAGTTCAAGCTAAAATTAAAGGCTCCTACAGAAACAAATCTTTTTTTGAGGATATTTCGGCTGCAAAGGAAGCCCGGCGAAATGTTGTGTCGTTGTAAGAGAGAAATGAAAACGTTGACACAGCAAATCGTAAGTTGGCTTGCTCATTCTAAAATTTCGGACCCACTGCTCCTCGCTAAAGCCCGCCACAATATTCTCCCACCAATCCTGAGATCTCTCACGCACCAAGACATTCCTCTGTATGGTCGAGGCCATAATAACTGAAGCATATGCGCAATAATTGCCCTTTTCCTTCTTCTCCGCCTCAAAGTCATCGTATTATTTGGCAAACTTTGCATATATCGCAGAGCTAGTATTAAGCATATTTTCACATTCGTCCATCTTGGCTACTGTGTGGCAAGTGTAAACAAGTGAATTGGATATGGGTCACAATTAACAAAAACGTGTAAAAAGAAGGTAAAAAAAATCAGACATCGGCAACAAGTAATAATTGAGCATCAAGATCTGCAGTGTAAACAAGGACTAAAATTACAAATCTGGCCTGTGTGCCTGAAGATATGCCAAAGTCTTTCAGTTCTTTGCCATTCGAGCTGCCCTCCCTTCCTCGACCACCTTTTGTGACGGACATGGAGAGGTGCCTTCATCTGCTCTGCCCATTTTGAACATTGCAGGCGTATGTGCTCCGTACTCAGGCTTTCCGGTCATGTAAGCAGCTGTTTGCGAAGCCAGGGGAGAGGCCAGCCTCTGTCAAGATTCAAGATTGGTCTATTGTCAGTACAACTGTCGGGCCTCTGTGTCTGTCACATGAGATTGTGGAGGCCAGCTTCTTGGCTTTTAGTTGCAAGGGAATGGTCCCACCAGATGGGGTTAGGGAATACTCTACCACCTCCATATAATGCTGTACATTAAATCAAAGAAGTTAATTACCAGGAACAGGACAGACATGGACAAAAAGTTAATTAAAAATAAAGAATAAAAAGAAAACAGAGTAAAAGAGAAAACATGCAGCTATTTGAATTAAATTCAATAATTGTATTAAACATTTAAGGCAACATAGTAAAAGAGTTAAGAAAGGACTGCCTAAGAAAGCAAATAAAACACTGCATAAGAACACTGTATATGAACCACCTCACACTGGGTTAAAAGCCAGGATGTGAGTTTTTTAAACAAGATTTAAACAGTGATTGACGGCGGCTGTCTGACACTGATTGGTAGGTCTTTTAATAATTGTGAGGCAAAAGCTGCCATTAAATTGATAAGCACAAGTAATGTAGAGTTCCCAGAATCATTTGTTAAGAGAATGTCATTAAAAACTTTTAACAGAGCTGATTCTGTACTGTGATGTGATTTAAACCCATTTCTGGTAGGTAGTAGCCTAGTGGGTAACACACTCGCCTGTGAACCAGAAGACCCGGGTTCAAATCCCACTTACTACCATTGTGTCCCTGAGCAAGACACTTAACCTTAACCTCCAGGGAGACTGTCCCTGTAAATACTGATTGTAAGTCGCTCTGGATAAGGGCGTCTGGTAAATGTCCAAATGTCCAAATGTTCTGTTCAAAAAGGGCTGTAGCTGGACATGAACAACCCACTATGCCACCACTGGCTCATTGGTACAGAAACCGACTGAATTGACTGAAATTTGGTCCAAGTAGGTAAATATTATGCATCATGAATATGTATCATGACAATATGAACAGAGACAAGGAGGGACACATGGGCCAGACTAATGTGCAACAAAAGTTTTATTTACAGTGCGGGATGTGATGTATGCAATCAATCCAAATAGTGCTTTTTACACACCACCATTAAACCCTCAACCACTCACGAACTATATACAACACCGGCACAGAGCCAGACACTCTAACAAAGGGGAATCCACGCACATACTGTAAAAAAGCACACATGAAGACCATGTGGTGTTGGAGAAGAGAATAGAGTGTGTAGAAAAAACTCTTTCTCCCTCCACACAAAGCACTGTATTCAACCACTCCAATTTGATGTTACCTGGCAGAAAGAGGCATGGCACAACAGAGGTTAAAAATGAACAGTTTCTAATTTATTAACACCGGTAAATAATTATTGTAGTTACATGTGAATATTGAATGTAAAAAGGTACCAAGGTTATAGAGAAAGTAAACATGAGAAGAAAGAGTAAAGAGGGAGAAGAGAAAGAGAAGGGAAGATAAAACTTCCCAGAAGCCTTCCGAAACTCCCCTGAGCAAGATAGCTCCGAGTCCCCATTTTCCACATGTGTGCAGACTTTTATACCCCTGGCCTACAGGAAGTTGTCACTGGCCTACAGGAAGTTGTCACTGGCCTACAGGAAGTTGTCACTGACCAATCAGAACCTGTTGTTTCTGATGTTCTGGTGCCTCCCATTTGGTGAAGACAAAGAGTGAAGACGGCTGATACTTCGCACGTTGACGTCGGACAAAAGGCATGTAAAAACCGGGGTGTCGAATCTTCACCCACAACCGTCGACACAGGAATGTTACACCTCCCCCTGCAGACATCTGTTATGCAAGACAAAGCAGGCTCCCGCGATGTCCATTCTTACAGACGGCCGGTTGATCCCCTGGGGCACTCGAGTATTCAGGGTCCATGGGGATCACAATTGGGTCATGATTGTGTATCTGCTTGCTTCCTGGTCAGTCGGGAATTCAAATGTAGCCGGTAGTTGTGGTTCTGTGTCCTTTGTGATCCTCAGGCGTCTGAGGTCACCCTTGTAGGGAAACCTGCCTTCTTGACATAGATCAAACACAGCAGCATACATAGAATATTCAACTTGATCCAGGGCTTTTCACACTTGGTTGGGTTCTTTGTCTGGAGTGTGATGAATTTAAAAGGTTGTAGGTTTGCATACAGATTGTGCATGTAGAAAAACAGTGTTCATCGTACATTAAAACCAAACCAGAAAAACAAATGACAACAATGATCAGATACTGTAATGCAAAAAACATGTAAATATAGTGGGAGGCTTAAAATGATATCAGGGAATTCATAACTCCGCAGATTTGCACTGGCTTATCAAGTCTAATCAACAACAGTGGCCGGAAAAATAAATACAAATAAATAAAAAAGTCCCGCTTGTTGCCATGTGATTGGAGAATTACACCTTTATTAGGGAATTCATAACTCTGCGAATTTGCATCGGCTTAACGAAGTTCAATCAACAACAGTGGCCGGAAAAATAAACACAAATAAAATCCCGCTTGTTGCCATGTGATTAGAGAATTACACCTTTATCACTAAAAGCTATTATTTGAGATTATGGCATTGTTGAGGTGTTCAGAGAGAGAAACAGTTTCACATAAATTTAAATTCTGATCCTAAACATGTTGATCATACTGAACATGAATTTAAAATAAAAACAATTAAGTTTAACAGTGCAATTTCCAATCCCTGATCAGTTATTATCAAATTGTTCACCGTGGGACATGGTTTATGATGTTCAATGTAATACCAGTAATCTAAAATGCCACAAATCCTGGTTATTACTGGTTACAGTTTGGTTTGTGGGTTCATCTATTGTGCCAGCCATATCTACATGCCACATTGTAAGTGATACAGTAATTAGTCTATGTTCATTTTATACCTTGTCGGAGTGGATCTGGATTTAGAAATGCCTCGGTTTCTACGGTCCCGGGCTTTTAGGATATGTAGATCCTTTTATTTAAATTAAATCACATAGATTCTATTCCTCCCTATGCAGTAAAATTCAGATAAAAGAGACTTACGGTCACAGATCCACATCCGAGCATAGGTATCACGTCGGGATCACCATTTGTAAAAAACCACACATGAAGACCATGTGGTGTTGGAGAAGAGAATAGAGTGTGTAGAAAAAACTCTTTCTCCCTCCACACAAAGCACTGTATTCAACCACTCCAATTTGATGTTACCTGGCAGAAAGAGGCATGGCACAACAGAGGTTAAAAATGAACAGTTTCTAATTTATTAACACTGGTAAATAATTATTGTAGTCACATGTGAATATTGAATGTAAAAAGGTACCAAGGTTACAGAGAAAGTAAACATGAGAAGAAAGAGTAAAGAGGGAGAAGAGAAAGAGAAGGGAAGCCCCGACACAGTGTGCAGACTTTTACACCCCTGGCCTACAGGAAGTTGTCACTGGCCTACCGGAAGTTGTCACTGGCCTACAGGAAGTTGTCACTGACCAATCAGAACCTGTTGTTTCTGATGTTCTGGTGCCTCCCATTTGGTGAAGACAAAGAGGGTGGGCGGTCCTGACGGCTGATACTTCGCACGTTGACGTCGGACAAAAGGCATGTAAAAACCGGGGTGTCGAATCTTCACCCACAACCGTCGACACAGGAATGTTACACCTCCCCCTGCAGACATCTGTTATGCAAGACAAAGCAGGCTCCCGCGATGTCCATTCTTACAATACCAATACACACACTGGCAGAGGTGGGTACACGTAGAAGGAAGAGCCAACATTAAAGTAAAGAACAAAGCACAATGAACAAACAACAATTCCAATCTCTCCCCTCTGAGCAGTACGCTACCGTCTTCTTGTTTCAGGCCTCCTCTTATCTGGCCTCCTGGCATCTGAAGACTAGCCACCAGCCAATGGGAAGAGCACTCCTGCCCCTTCCGGGCTTAAAAAAAAAAGAAAGCACACACACACACACACACACACACAAAAACAACAGAAAGACAATCAGACACAAAAAAACCAGGGAAGTAACAGGGGTGTGAGTAGAACACTGAAAGATTATGGTTGATGCCGTTTAACAAATCTTCAGATATTCAATATGTTTCTCTTTTTTATTTTCTTTAGGTATGTATACCCACAATGCATTACAGCAAGAACCTAGAACTCATATTGCACAACACACCAATGACACCCCACTATGAGTATGTAAAATTTTCTCCCCGCTCAGCAGGAACAACACAATATAAATAGGACACTGGTGTGGACTACCCAAAACACCAGCATAGCCATTTGGATTATTCTGGTACGTGACAGGCTATGCCTAGGCAGTGGTCAGATTGCAGA
Source organism: Denticeps clupeoides (assembly GCF_900700375.1). Classification (NCBI taxonomy): domain Eukaryota; kingdom Metazoa; phylum Chordata; class Actinopteri; order Clupeiformes; family Denticipitidae; genus Denticeps; species Denticeps clupeoides. Next base: position 17,529 of record NW_021629813.1, on the reverse strand, counting down.
GACTAGAGGTCACTCATGAATGCATAGCAGTAGTCCATCGATGAAATCAACACTGTGGAAGAAATATTCTGGGAAATAAGATCTTATGGAGGCTTTAGTTAATGGTTGACTACTTTGGTGCAAACATGCTTATGAGATGATTGGTTCTTTCTCATAAAAAAGAAATCCATTCATCATACTAAGTGCTCACAAAGAGAATGTGTTTTTTTAATGTAACTCAGTGTTTATATTTGCTTTTTATAAACCAGTGTAAATGTATAAATTCTGAACAAAGTTCAGAACCTAACAATGAACAAACTGATAACCTAAATCTAACACAGATAAGAGCTGTTCAGCTTTTGAAATCCATTGCAAGTTGTAACCGTACCTACCACCACATTTGCAGGCCTACAGCTTCTCTTTCAGTCAACACTTGTGATACCACCATAACAGAATACTTTCAAGGTGCAAATGCAGTTGATAGAGCATTATGAAAATAATTGATTAATTTATTATATGTAATATATATTTTGATTGAAAAGAAATTAGTTATATATCAGCTGTCTCACATATCTAAGGAAATCATTTTTATCTTATATTTTTCTTTTCTAATGTAAAGAAATACACACAAGCCCTGTATTTTAAATAGTGGTGGGCCGTTATTCGCGTTAATGTGCTGCGTTAACGTGAGACTCTTATCGGGCGGAAAAAAAAATATCGGTCGTTAATCTATTCACAAAGTTGGGTTGGGAGCTGGATCTATACTACGCAAGCTATTGTGCCGGAGTTAAATGGTTACACTAGATTTATAAGTATATTTCTTCTTTCTTGTGTCTTTTAGTTTCTTATTTCCTAAAGACTTTTATTTTGTTTCTGAGACCCGGTTTAGTTCTCTTGGACACATGGTGTGAGTTGTGAGGTGCGTGGGGTTTGTGTGCCAAAAGTAATTTCTTTCATTTAAATTTATGTACATATTAGGAATATTTAGCATTTTATGTTCTTTTAATACTGTATATTGTAGAGAGAGGTGCAGAAAGACGCGATGTTCTGACGCAACCTTGCTTTTTGTACAGGAATGCAGTATTGTAAATTGTGAATGCTATATGTTAATGTTCAGTTCTCTTGGACACATGGCGTGAGTTGTGAGAGAGAGAGGTGCAGAAAGACGTGATGTATGACGCGATGTTCTGACGAGACCTTGCTTTTTGTACAGAATACACTTTGCACAGACAATCTCTTGGGTGTCAGCTCATCATTTGTGGTTCAAGAAACAAAATCAAAGAGTTACACAACGCAGAAGAAGAACCGCTACACTATGATTATTTTCACCTTGATATTTTATCACGGATGTATACCTAGCCGAATTGCACTGTAGGGGGCGAGAACGAGTCTTTGAACTGTGAAATTATCACATCAAACGTGACGTGGTAACATGGATGCAGCTATTTAACTGAATAAACAGTTGGTAAACACAAGTACATCTTATTGAACATAATTTATTTTCATCACCAATTAGAACAGCTTTCTCAAGCAGTTTGTGATGCACTTTGGAAACAGGAGATGAGCCCCTGGTCTAATGCGCCACCCGGCTTGAGAAACCTGTTCTCAAAGACTTACTTTTAGTCATTATTTGGGTAGTGCACATATTCTGAATGCCTTCGGCAGAATTCAAATGAGCCATTTTAATATATATTAATCTAGATTTGTCAGAATTGACTGCATCTGTGCTCAACAACCGGTGGCCAATCCTGACGGTGCATAAAACCCCTAGATTTCCGCCCCTTCGAAAGGGACGACATTTTCGTGGACTCTACATGAACTAGACTTTATGTGTTATGTTGTGAGTTCTGGCAATCACCACACGCCTGCGGGTTTGTTTAAGTTTATTCCCCTTTATTTCCCGTTTTGGCCACCGCGGCATTCTTTATTTGTGTTTATTGTTTGTTTAATAATAAAACCCTTCTCAGCATATCAAACCTCTGCGCTTCCTTCCCCCGTAAATCCGTAGTCGTGACAAGATTACTCTAGATTAATTACAAGATTACAGTGAGATTAATATAGATTAAGAAAATTAATCTATGACCACCTCTAATTTTAAAACACTCGTCTGATATTACTGGCATGAAAGAGGTATGGCACAATAGAGGTTACAAGAATGAATAGTTTCTAGTTTATTAACACCAGTAGATTACTATTGCAGTTACATCTAAATTTTATATGTAAAAATGGTACCAATGTTACAGAGAAACCCAACATAAAGGAGAAGGGATAGAGGAAGAGAGTAAAAAGCCAAAAACCAAGCTGCAGAGAGGCATAGCGAAAGCAAGACTCAGAAACCCTGGGGAGAACCTCCCAGCTCCTGATGGAGCAGGAAGTGAAGAGCAACCTCAGTCCACAAGAGAAACTCTTTATACATTTGACTTCCAAAAAGTTCCCACAGACCAATCAGGATTTGACCTTGTCTTCCTCATCATGACACCCCAAGCCATTTGCTGGCTTTTGACACCTCTTGTTTGGGGATGTCACAGCTTGACAAAGATTCACTGTGTGAATGCAATGGCGCATGGAAAGTGGTGAAAAGTAGAGATGATGGACCATATGAGGTGCAGGCAGTGTTAGGCTGGATCATGAACGGCTGTTTGTTGAGCCATAGACGTTCTCGCCCGAAAATTCACCCGAGTGCTCCCACCGTGAAGAATAAGGTGGTAAATGCATGCATGTACATATCACCCATTGGCCTTTGAATTTCTAAAAGCATGTTGACAGTCATGTTGACCTTCCCCAAAAATCTACGCAACTCCTGTCTAGTGGTGTACGAACTTGACCATGCCCCACCTGATTCCCCAGATAGATAACTGTAGCTTTTCCAAATTCACATTTGCCAGGTTTAGAGTGAGACGCGTTGACTCGTGTACACGTGTACCGTGTTAAAACTGTACACAGCATCTCCACATGTTCAGACCATTGGATAAAGCTTTGTTCATTAACCGTTGAGGCACGTTCCTTAATCAAAATGGCATTACAATATACTGCAAAAAAGTTATGGGAGGTTATGAGGACAGAAATGTCTGCAGCTCTTGGAGTTAGTAACTCCTGCCACTACTACAGGCTCTTATGGTTGAAGTCGAGGTGTAACTGGTGAGCATTGTAGAGACCAACAGTTTACTAATGTGTGACGTGCTGGCGATAGCAGCTACATACTGTTTCAAACATGCAGGATGGTGCAGCAGTCTGTAGTGGTATTCTTAACCTGGGAATATTGATGAAAAAACTCTGGCATAATAGGGGTATTGCCAACAAGAGTAGGTGCATTACCAACAATGATGATTGATATGAAGGAAATATGAATAGTGTCACAGTTGCAGATGTTAAAGTACAGCGCAGATTTTTTAAAGCGTGGAATTACAGAGACAGAGACCAGATCTGCACCTGCACCTGATTCAGAGCCCAAATAGCATTCATTCTTTCTGTCTTGGCTTTAAGAGAGCAGAAGTACTTCCCTGACCTCAAAAAAGAAAAGAGTCCATTGTCAGGGTGACAGGATGACAAATTAACTTTTTATTTTTTCTGGCAGGTGCAAAACCTGCAAGAATCAGTGGGATGGATGGTAGAATAACAACAACATTTATTTCTTATATAGCCCCAATACACATACAGTATTGTCTCAATGGGTTTTTGACAGGCCCTACTTTATAGGTCAAAAGTAGGATTTTGTAGTCAATTCTAAATTTGATGTGTAACCAGTGCAGTGATTGTAAGACTGGGGTGATGTGGTCAAATTTCCTTGTTCTATTTAGACAATCAAAGCAGTGTGTATTACTGTTATCAGTTACACACCTTGTGGGAACAAGGAGATCATTTTTCACTTTTTTTAAGTCTGGCCAGTGTTCACTTTTTTCAGTATGGAATGGATTATCTCAACCAATGAGAAGTGATCACTAACGCAGATTTCGACAGATTTGAGATGAATATTTGAGATTTATGGATTGTTTGTGTATGAGTGTGGCGTGAAATTTCCCGTCTGGGGAGCTGCAATAAAGGAAGTCAACTGAATTGATTTTCCAAGTTTATTTACCATGGCCATGGGGGGAACTCGCAAGAAGAACTCCCAACTTCCTGATAGCAGTTCACAGCTTTTATACCACGGGACCTACAATGTCGAAACACAAGCTCACCCCAGATGGTGCCCATCAAGGTCATAGAACCTTCCTTTAATCAGCTTATGTTCCGCTTTTGCATCAACATGAAGCACAGAGAGAATCAACACAGGGAATGCTCGGCTGTAAGGACCTTTGCAGGTACAAGGACTAGACACATTCAGGCCTGGTCCACACGGAAACGATCTCTGAAATGGTACAATTTCTGTCCAATCTAGCCTTGCTTCCACATGGAGAGTGGAGGCATCACAGAGTGAATTTATCTTTTCCACATCTTTGTGCGGATGGCACAGTGGCTTTTCTGTGAAAGCGCCAGGGTATTAGTGTCACGTAACGCCCCGGGAAGGTGATATGTATAGTGTCACATTTGATCCGCTGATGAAAAAGTGATGCGCAGTGAAAATTTTCCGGATGCACTGTAATAGCCATTGCAGAGACAAATTGGTTTCTATTATTTTGTGTTAATTGATGGGAAATGTTGGAATGCTGCCCAACTTTCAGTTTCTCCAGAATGTCAGCCTGTCAGCCTGTACTTTATATCACAGGCCTTCCTATCACACCCCAAGGTTGAGGAAGTTCACATGTAGCTCCTTTTACACAGACAACCCATAGCTGTTGATAAAAACCTACAATTCACAGGACAGCTTATGGTTAAAATCTCTTCATCATTCTTAACAGGCTGTATAACCTGAACTCTGAACAGAGTTCATAGCCCAAACCTACTGACAGCAGTGATGATTCTCATTCATCACCTGTGGACTGCAATGAAGAGAATACTAATAAAGCAGTGTCTATGACAGTTAAAATTTATACACGTTGTGTGAATGGAAAAATGTGAAAGTGATCTTATCTCCTCATTCACACAACGTGTATAAATTTTAACTGTCATACACACTGCTTTGAATGTCCTAAGGTCCTGGTAAGCCAGGTTACAACATGTAGAGTTGTGCATATTTCTCTCATTAGTATTCTCTTCATTGCAGTCCACAGGTGATGAATGAGAATCATCACTGCTGTCAGTAGGTTTGGGCTATGAACTCTGTTCAGAGTTCAGGTTATACAGCCTGTTAAGAATGATGAAGAGATTTTAACCATAAGCTGTCCAGTGAATTGTAGGTTTTTATCAACAGCTATGGGTTGTCTGTGCTTTAAAATCTGCAACTGTGACACTATCAATATTACATTCATATCCGCTATAATACTCCACTGCATATTGTTCTTAAATGTGTGTCTTGTTGGTAATGCATCTGCACTTTATCCTTATTGGCATACTGTTTCTATTGTTTTTTTGGGTTTTTTTGCAAAAAGCATTTAACTGCATGACACACAATGTATTGTGGTGTAGGGGACATAAACTCTGAATCTAATTTAGAGGTTGCATTGTATATAACTTTGAAATTTTGTACGTGCTTGAAAGCTGCCTTGTTTGGAAAAATGTGAAAGTGATCTTATCTTCTCAAACAAGGCAGCTTTCAAGCATGCATAGCTGTTGATAAAAACTGCATAGTTGTTGCAGTTAGTTGTTGTTAAAATCTGCATAGTTATAAAGGGTGGAATTACAGAAACAGAGACCAGATCTCCACCTGGCCCTGATTCAGGGCCCAAATAGCCTGAGGGAAGAAGCTCTTTTCTCACCTCAAATGAGAAAGAGTCCATTGTTAGGATGACAAATAAAAAAAAAATTCTGGCAGGTGCAAAACCTGCTAGAATCAAAGTAGGATAGATGGTACAAGTACACCAAGCTTTTCATGTGACTAAAAATGTTTTTAAAGACAAACCAAACGTGAAGTCAATGGAATTGTCTGTTGACCTGTCAGGATTGATGGCACCTGGACTTATCACCTGTGCCCAATCCGGACAGCGTTTAAAAGCCGGGGATTTCCGCCCCTTCGGGAACGGCGACACTTTCGTGAACTTGACCTTGCAACTGTGTTAGTATTTTGAGTTCTGGCAATCGCCACACGCCTGCGGGTTAGTTTAAGTTGATTCCCCTTTATTACCCGTTTTTGGCCACCGTGCCATTGTTTATTTGTAATTTTTTATTATTATTAATAATTATTAATAAAATCCCCTTCCCAGCACGTCCTGCCTCTGCGCTTCCTTCCCCCATCAGCTCGATGTCGTGACAGAATGTCAGAGCTGCAGAAGGGGCGGAGTTACAGTCTTTTAAAGGTGGTCAGAACTGGCTTCAGCTGTAGCGTTCGCCTGGAGCCAAATAACGGCACGGTGGCCAAAAACGGGTAAAAAAAAGGGGAATCAACTAAACTAACCCGCAGGCATGTGGCGTGTGGCTTTTAAACGCTGTCCGGATTGGGCACAGGTGATAAGTCCAGGTGCCGTCATATAGCATATAGCAGGTGTAACCGGTGAGCATTGTAGAGACCAACAGTTTACTAATGTGTGACGTGCTGGCGGTAGCAGCAGGCGGTGAGTTTCATCTGTAGATTCTGTACAGAACATGGTACAGTGGGATGTGAAGCAGGAGCTGCTGTTGTGTTTCAAACATGCAGGATGGTGCTGCAGTCTGTAGTGTATTCTTAACCTGGGAATATTGATGAATAAACTCTGGCATAAGGTGCCTTACCAACAAGACATACATTTAAGAACAATATGGAGTGATTCAGGGCCCAAATATTCTGAGGGAAGAAGCGCTTCGTTATTCTTTCTGTCTTGGCTTTAAAGGAGCAGAAGCACTTCCCTGACCTCAAAAAAGAAAAGAGTCCGTTGTCAGGATGACAGAATGACAAATTAACTTTAATTTTTTTCTGGCAGGTGCAAAACCTGCAAGAATCAAAGTGGCATAGATGGTAGAAGTATGCAGACAACATCATCAACATTTATTTATTATATTGGCCAAACTCCACACAAAAAAGCTCTAGGAGAGAGAAAAAAAGAAAGGAAGAAACGTTGGGAAGGAGTGATACAGAGAGGGACCCCCTTCCAGGGTAGAGTGAGCCTGCAAGTGGTGTCAGTGCAGGGTTTGTGATTGTCCAATAAGAGAATAAGGCCTACAGTTGTATAGGTGGAGAAGTCCAAAATGTAGTCCAGTGTCATGGTGTACAATACATGTCCATTATGATGCTACCGGTCCATCTGAATATCCCTGAAGCTTTAGTTGTTACAGTGGTGGTGGCTGTGGTGACCCTCTGGTTCGTTTCATGCTATGTCCTTGTTCAGCAGTTGCCTTGTTCAACCTTTGCTCTGAGATTTGTTAATGATTAAGAGTTGTCAGTAATATTCCAAGGATTAATCCTTTTGGGTTTTGTTGATAGAGGACAGAGTTGATCAATGGAAAGGGAAAGTGAGGTGAGGAGAGAGTTAGTAGCGGTCTCTAGTGGTAAGGAGAAGAATGAGTCAGAGGTTGGGAGATGTGAAAGAATGCAGGAAGATACAGATGAAGGTGAGACAGTGTGAAGGTTGTGTCTAATGAAGGATGGATGGGGACAGTTGTGGATCCTGTAGGTACAGTGAGTGTAAAGGTCAGGAAGTGGTGGTCAGAGATGTGAAGGGGAGTGGAAGAAAGGTCAGAAGTTGGAGAAGGACGACGGAAGACCAGGTCCAGGACATTCCCTCCTTTGTGTGTGGGAGAGATGTTGCTGTTGGTCAAGGAAAAGGAGTGCTTGGAGGCTTTTGACTCCTCTTGTTTGGTGGATGACAAAGATTCACGGTGTGAAAGCTTATAAAGCAATTGCACATGGAAAGTGGTGAACAGTAGAGATGATGGACCATATGAGGTGCAGGCAGTGTAAGGCTGGATCATGAACAGCTAGAAAAGTGTTTTTACTTTCCTTCACTGTGTTGCCCAGTTTTGTGTTGCCTGTGTTTGTTTTCTGTTTGTTGAGCCATAGGCGTTCTCGCCCGAAAATTCGCCTAAGTGCTCCCACCGTGAAGAATAAGGTGGTAAATGCGTGCATATACATATCACCCATTGGCCTTTGAATTTCTAAAAGCATGTTGACAGTCATGTTGACCTTCCCCAAAAATCTACGCAACTCCTGTCTAGTGGTGGGTGTAGGAAACTCTTTGCTTCAAGTGTACGAACTTGACCATGCCCCACCTGATTCCCCAGATAGGTAACTAGCTTTTCCAAATTCACATTTTGCCAAGTTTAGAGTGAGACCATGTGTACCATGTACAAACCGTACACAGCATCTCCACATGTTCAGACCATTGGCTAAAGCATTGTTCATTAACCGTTGAGGCACGTTCCTTAATCAAAATGGCATTACAATGTGCTGCAAAAAAAGTTATGGGAGGTTATGAGGACAGAAATGTCTGCAGCTCTGGGATGTTAGTAACTCTGCCACTACTACAGGCTCATATGGTTGAAGTCGAGGTGTAACTGGTGAGCATTGTAGAGACCAACAGTTTACTAATGTGTGACGTGCTGGCAGTAGCAGCAGGCGGTGAGTTTCAGCTGTAGATTCAGTACAGAACATGGCAGTACAGTGGGATGTGAAGCAGGAGCTGCTAAGTACTGTTTCAAACATGCAGGATGGTGCTGTAGTCTGTAGTGGTATTCTTAACCTGGGAATATTGATGAAAAATCTCTGGCATAATAGGTGTATTACCAACAAGAATAGGTGCATTACCAACAATGATGATTGATATGAATGAAATATGGATAGTGTCACAGATGTTACAGTACAGCGCATATTTTTAAAGGGTGGAATTACAGAGACAGAGACCAGATCTGCACCTGCACCTGATTCAGGGCCCAAATAGCATTCATTCTTTCTGTCTGGCTTTAAGAGAGCAGAAAGTACTTCCCTGACCTCAAAAAAGAAAAGAGTCCATTGTCAGGATGACAGGATGACAAATTAACTTTTTATTTTTTCTGGCAGGTGCAAAACCTGCAAGAATCAAAGTGGGATAGATGGTAGAATAACAACATTTATTTCTTATATAGCCCAAATACACATACAGTATGTCTCAATGGGTTTTGACAGACCCTACTTTATAGGTCAAAAGTAGGATTTTGTAGTCAATTCTTAATTTGATGTGTAACCAGTGCAGTGATTGTAAGACTGGAGTGAGGTGGTCAAATTTCCTTGTTCTATTTAGACAATCAAAGCAGTGTGTATTGCTGTTATCAGTTACACACCTTGTGGGAACAAGGAGATCGTTTTTCACTTTTTTTAAGTCTGGCCAGTGTTCACTTTTTTCAGTATGGAATGGGAGATAATCCAAGGAGAAGTGATCACTAACACAGATTTCGACAGATTTGAGATCAATATTTGAGATTTATGGATTGTTTGTGTATGAGTGTGGTGTGAAATTTCTCGTCTGGGGAGCTGCAATAAAGGAAGTCAACTGAATTGTTTATTTGTATTTATTGTTTATTTGTTAATAAAACCCCGTTCCCAGCATGTCAGACCTCTGCGCTTCCTTCCCCCGTAAGCCCGTAGTCGTGACACAGGCTGTATAACCTGAGCTCTGAACAGAGTTCATTGCCCAAACCTACTGACAGCAGTGATGATTCTCATTCATCACCTGTGGACTGCAATGAAGAGAATACTAATGAGAGAAATATGCACAACTCTACATGTTGTAACCTGGCTTACCAGGACCTTAGGACATTCAAAGCAGTGTGTATGACAGTTAAAATTTATACACGTTGTGTGAATGAGGAGATAAGATCACTTTCACATTCTTCCAAACAAGGCAGCTTTCAAGCATGCAGAAACCTGTTTTTTATACTAAAATAACATACAAAATTGCAAAGTTAGATACAATGCAACCTCTAAATTAGATTCAGTGTTTGTCTCCTACACCACAATACTGGGCAATACTAATTACTGCAAAAGGTGAATTGTCCAAATATTGAGCAAAGAGCGCAGCCCTTGAGGTGAGTCCAATCAGGTGAGCAACTGGTCTCATGTACACCTTTCTGTAGTTCTGCCATTGAGCTCTGGGCAGTTAAAGAAGGGGCCCCGTAATCATAAAGTTGCTGGTTTGAATCCCGATCCACCAAGGTGCCACTGAGGTGCTACTGCCACACACTGCTCCCCGGGAACCTGTCATGGCTGCCCACTGCTCACACAGGGTGATTGGTTAAATCAGAGGACAAATTTCACTGTGTGCACTAAGTGCTGTGCTGCTGTGTATCATAAGTTACAATCACTTCACTTCACAGATCGACGATTAGGACCACAGAGCCCTATGTGAGGTTTGCTGCTATTCCAGTTCTGACTCATCTGAAGTCCTGGCAGGTTTATTTGAACCGATCCACAACGTTCTGACAGTAGTGCCATCTTTTGTTGCATAGACAACCTGGAGAAAGGTGGCATCCTGAGAGGACTACAGAGAGGACTACAGTGAAATGTACCACAGTCACCTGAGCATTCTTAATAAATCGCACTTCTCTTTCCCACTAGCCCCCGAAGTGGGGACAATTAGATGAATAGTAGAAGATTATGTAATGCCAGTTTCAGATTAGTGAATTCCCTTTCACTATCTGTAGTGAAGTATGGAATTGTGGGTTTTGTTGGATGTATGCGGGTCGATATGGTGGGTGAGGCAGGTCCAGGCTGAGAGGAGCTACTGGATGGCTTGAGTTATGCGCTGGCCATATAGCATGAGAAGGATCACCTACTGTAGGCCCTTATGGTTGAAGTCGAGGTTTAACTGGTGAGCATTGTAGAGACCAACAGTTTACTAACGTGTGAAGTGCTGGCGGTAGCAGCAGGTGGTGAGTTTCAGCTGTAGATTCTGTCCAGAACATGGCAGTACTGTGGGATGTGAAGCAGGAGCTGCTGTTGTGTTTCAAACATGCAGGATGGTGCTTCAGTCTGTAGTGGTATTCTTAACCTGGGAATATTGACGAAAAAACTCTGGCATAATAGGTGCATTACCAACAAGACATACAGGGAGTGCAGAATTATTAGGCAAGTTGTATTTTTGAGGAATAATTTTATTAGGGGGGTTTTTTAGGGGGATATCTGTGTGTGCAGGTGACTATTACTGTGCATACTTATTAGGCAACTTAACAAAAAACAAATATATACCCATTTCAATTATTTATTTTTACCAGTGAAACCAATATAACATCTCCACATTCACAAATATACATTTCTGACATTCAAAAACAAAACAAAAACAAATCAGCAAGCAATATAGACACCTTTCTTTGCAAGGACACTCAAAAGCCTGCCATCCATGGATTCTGTCAGTGTTTTGATCTGTTCACCATCAACATTGCGTGCAGCAGCAACCACAGCCTCCCAGACACTGTTCAGAGAGGTGTACTGTTTTCCCTCCTAGTAAATCTCACATTTGATGATGGACCACAGGTTCTCAATGGTGTTCAGATCAGGTGAACAAGGAGGCCATGTCATTAGTTTTTCTTCTTTTATACCCTTTCTTGCCAGCCACGCTGTGGAGTACTTGAACGCGTGTGATGGAGCATTGTCCTGCATGAAAATCATGTTTGTCTTGAAGGAGACAGACTTCTTCCTGTACCACTGCTTGAAGAAGGTGTCTTCCAGAAACTGGCAGTAGGACTGAGAGTTGAGCTTGACTCCATCCTCAACCCGAAAAGGCCTTACAAGCTCATCTTTGATGATACCAGCCCAAACCAGTACTCCACCTCCACCTTGCTGGCGTCTGAGTCAGACCGGAGCTCTCTGCCCTTTACCAATCCAGCCACGGGCCCATCCATCTGGCCCATCAAGACTCACTCTCATTTCATCAGTCCATAAAACCTTAGAAAAATAAGTCTTGAGATATTTCTTGGCCCAGTCTTGACGTTTCAGCTTGTGTGTCTTGTTCAGTGGTGGTCGTCTTTCCGGGACGGGCACACTCTCTTCATCACTCTCGTTGTAATCCGTGTCTCCCTCGTCTTCCTCATACTCCCGGAAGTCACGTAGGTAATCACGGATGTCGCGACGATCTCGGACGTACGCAATGGGCGGAGCACCGCCCAAAGAAAATCCCCGTCATCGCCGCTTTCGTCATCCGTGTCCTCCCACCGGTGACTCCGAGGGTCGTCCACCCTGGACCCAGGGCGCGATCATCTCCCATGGCCACGTCACTTCCTCGCTGCTGCCGATGTCTTCGCTCCGCCCACTCACCCGCTGACGTTGTCGCTTCTGGGTTTCGCGGATTTTCCCGGGAGTGACGTCATCACGTGGCACCGTGCGTCGTGGCTCATCGGGGAGAAATCGCTCTACCAGAACGGGCGGCGCGTCTCTCCACCGGCGCCCGAACTCGTCGCGCCGGGCTGCGTCCTTCACGGTGTTTCTTCTCCTCTGCTTCTTTTTACCTCTGCGCTTTTGAGTAGAGGGACGACATTCTGTCACGACTACGGACTTACGGGGGAAGGAAGTGCAGAGGTGTGACATGTTGGGAAGGGTTTTTATTACAAATAAACAATAAACACAAATAAAGAATGGTGCCGGTGGCCAAGAACAGGAAAAAAAGGGGAACAACTAAAACTAACCCATAGGCATGTGGCGATTGCCAGAACTCAAAATACACACATACACATGGTTGTCAAGTGAAATTCACGAAAATGTCGTCCCTGTTGAAGAGGCGGAAGTCTAGGGGTTTTATGCACCGTCAGGATTGGCCACCGGTGATGAGCACAGCTGCAGTCAATCCTGACACCAGTGTTCACTTTTTTCAATATGGAATGGATTATCTCGGCCAAGGAGAAGTGATCACTAATGCAGATTTCGACAGATTTAAGAAAAATATTTGAGATTTATGGATCTTTTGTGTATGAGGCACAGAGAGAATCGCCACATGGAACACAGGGAATGGTCAGGTGAAATGACATTTGCAGGTACAAGGACTAGACACATTCAGGCCCGGTCCACACAGAAACGATCTCTGAAATGGTACAATTTCTGTCCAATCTAGTCTAGCTTTGACATGGAGAAGGCATTACAGAGTGAATTTATCTTTTCTGCATCTTCGTGCGGATGACAGAGTGGCTTTTCTGTGAAAGCGCCAGTGCATTAGTGTCACAGTTGATACGCTGATGAAAAAGTGATGCGCTGTGAAAATTTTCTGGATGCACTGTAATAGCCCTTGCAAAGACAAATTGTTCTTTATTATTTAGTGTTAATTGATGGGAAATGTTGGAATGCTGCTTGACTTTCAGTTTCTCCAGAAAAGGGAGAGATTCCTACAGACCTTGCTGCATGTCAGCCTGTACTTTATATCACAGACCTTCCTATCACACCCCAAGGTTGAGGAAGTTCATATGTAGCTCCTTTTACACAGACAACCCATAGCTGTTGATAAAAACCTACAATTCACAGGACAGCTTATGGTTAAAATCTCTTCATCATTATTAACAGGCTGTATAACCTGAACTCTGAACAGAGTTCATTGCCCAAACCTACTGACAGCAGTGATGATTCTCATTCATCACCTGTGGACTGCAATGAAGAGAATACTGAGAGAAATATGCACAACTCTACATGCTGTAACCTGGCTTACCAGGACCTTAGGACATTCAAAGCAGTGTCTATGACAGTTAAAATTTATACACGTTGTGTGAATGAGGAGATAAGATCACTTTCACATTTTTACAAACAAGGCAGCTTTCAAACATGCAGAAACCTGTTTTTTATACTAAAATACCGTACAAAATTTATAAAGTTATATACAATGCAAACTCTAAATTAGATTCAGAGTTTATGTCCCCTACACCACAATACATTGTGTGTCATGCAGTTAAATGCTTTTTGCAAAAAAACCCCAAAAACAATAGAAACAGTATGCCAGTAAGGATAAAGTGCAGATGCATTACCAACAAGACACACATTTAAGAACAATATGCAGTGGAGTATTAAAGCAGATATGAATGTAATATTGATAGTGTCACAACTGCAGATTTTAAAGCACAGACAACCCATAGCTGTTGATAAAAACTTACAATTCACAGGACAGCTAATGGTTAAAATCTGCATAGTTATAAAGGGTGGAATTACAGAGACAGAGACCAGATCTCCACCTGGCCCTGATTCAGGGCCCAAATCGCCTGAGGGAAGAAGCTCTTTTCTCACCTCAAATGAGAAAGAGTCCATTGTTAGGATGACAAATAAAAAAAAAAATTCTGGCAGGTGCAAAACCTGCTAGATTCAAAGTAGGATAGATGGTACAAGTACACCAAGCTTTTCATGTGACTAAAAATGTTTTTAAAGACAAACCAAACGTGAAGTCAATGGAATTGTCTGTTGACCTGTCAGGATTGATGGCACCTGGACTTATCACCTGTGCCCAATCCGGACAGCGTTTAAAAGCCGGGAATTTCCGCCCCTTCGGGAGCGGCAAAACTTTTGTGAACTTGACCTTGCAACTGTGTTAGTATTTTGAGTTCTGGCAATCGCCACACGCCTGCGGGTTAGTTTAAGTTGATTCCCCTTTATTACCCGTTTTTGCCCACCGTGCCATTGTTTATTTGTAATTTTTTATTATTATTAATAATTATTAATAAAATCCCCTTCCCAGCACGTCCTGCCTCTGCGCTTCCTTCCCCCGTCAGCTTGATGTCGTGACAGAATGTCAGAGCTGCAGAAGGTGTGGAGTTACAGTCTTTTAAAGGTGGTCAGAATTGGCTTCAGCTGTAGCGATCGCCTGGAGCCAAATAACGGCACGGTGGCCAAAAACGGGTAAAAAAAGGGGGAATCAACTTAAACTAACCCGCAGGCATGTGGCGTGCGGCTTTTAAACGCTGTCCGGATTGGGCACAGGTGATAAGTCCAGGTGGCGTCATATAGCATATAGCAGGTGTAACCGGTGAGCATTGTAGAGACCAACAGTTTACTAATGTGTGACGTGCTGGCGGTAGCAGCAGGCGGTGAGTTTCAGCTGTAGATTCTGTACAGAAAATGGTACTGTGGGATGTGAAGCAGAGAGCTGCTGTTGTGTTTCAAACATGCAGGATGTGTGCTGCAGTCTGTAGTGTATTCTTAACCTGGGAATATTGATGAATAAACTCTGGCATAAGGTGCCTTAGCAACAAGACATACATTTAAGAACAATATGGAGTGATTCAGGGCCCAAATATTCTGAGGGAAGAAGCGCTTCGTCATTCTTTCTGTCTTGGCTTTAAAGGAGCAGAAGCACTTCCCTGACCTCAAAAAAGAAAAGAGTCCGTTGTCAGGATGACAGAATGACAAATTAACTTTACATTTTTTCTGGCAGGTGCAAAACCTGCAAGAATCAAAGTAGCATAGATGGTAGAAGTATGCAGACAACATCAACAACATTTATTTATTATATAGCCCAAACTCCACACAAAAAAGCTCTAGGAGAGAGAAAAAAGGAGTGGGAAGGAGTGATACAGAGAGGGACCCCCTTCCAGGGTAGAGTGAGCCTGCAAGTGGTGTCAGTGCAGGTTTGTGATTGTCCAATAAGAGAATAAGGCCTACAGTTGTATAGGTGGAGAAGTCCAAAATAGTCCATTGTCATGGTGTACAATACATGTCCATTATGATGCTACTGGTCCATCGGAAAATCCCTGAAGCATTAGTTGTTACGGTGGTGGTGCCTGTGGTGACCCTCTGGTTCGTTTCATGCTGAGTCAGGAACCAGGATTTATCTGCTGGTCTCTTCACGGGAGTTTGCCAGTAGTCTAGGCGCTTGATTCAGTGTCTCGGAGAGAACAAACAGAAGCAGCGGCAGACGGTGGCATCGTACGACTGATACTGAAATATGTGGCTTTAATGGTATATTTGTGCTCCAGTGGCCCGATACCCTAACTAGGAGAGCCTAACTAAGGTGAATTTAACACTGTCTGTGCCTAACAAGGGTGACTGTGTGATAAAGTGGACTTTATAATTTACACTCTGTTTGGAACTTTAACAAAAGGGCAGATAAAATAGCTGTGTTTTCAGGTTAGGTTTAAACACTAAGACTGAGTCCCGAACACTGACCGGCAAGCCGTTCCACAACTACGGAGCTGTATAAAAGAAGGATCTGCTCCCAGCTGTGACCCTCTGTACTTTGGGTACCAGTAGTGACCCTGCATCCGTTGATCGCAGGGGGCGTGGCGGGTCGTAAATAACTAAAAGTTCACTCAGGTATTGCGGGGCGAGACCATTTAGAGCTTCATAGGTCAAAAGTAGGATTTTGTAGTCAATTCTAAATTTGATGTGTAACCAGTGCAGTGATTGTAAGACTGGGGTGATGTGGTCAAATTTCCTTGTTCTATTTAGAACTGTAGCATTCTGAACAAGCACATAGACACAGAGAAACATCGCTACATGGAACACAGGGAACACTCTGGTGACAGGACATTTACAGGTACTAGACACATTAAGGGTTAGGGTTAGGGTGAAAGTGCCGCTCTGGGAAGTCCTAATCAGGTAATTCCTAAAACATTAAGTCTAGCGGCCCACAATTCAGTGCTCAGTCATTGAGTTCAGCAAATTGCGTTCAATATTCTGCGCTTGCCATGGGGCTCAGCACAAGAAATTGGCATGAACTTTAACCACAGTGCATGCACAAGACTGCTGCAAAATCACTCTTGTGCCGCATCATGGCATCATGGTCTGAAAGTGGCCTTATTTCATCTTCAGCTCCACGACACGTCCCTGATATATTGGTCAGGCTGGAGGTTGGGCTAATACCCTTGAGCACATCATACATACAACAATGGCATATAACATGTTCATGGTTGTGCTACAGTGGCTACAGGACCTCATAAAGCAACTACAAGAAGTCCTCTCTAATGAAAAGGTAAGGCTGGAGACGCGATCTGACAGTTTAACCCATCGCAGAAGAGAACTATATGCAAGGCGCAAGAGCGGGGAGTTACATTGACATATTTAGAAACTGAAAACCCATTTTAGAAAATTATTATTGTGTGGACGGGCCCTCAAGTTATACTTATACTAGCAACACAGGCGAACGCACTCAAGGATAATTAGGCACACGATGGACACAAAAACATGAGAAATACCTGACCCGGAGTGTCAGGACCAGTTCGGTTTGTGACCACTATGCCTAACTAATAACTTATGAAATAAAGATGCAGCTTGAGTTCCTTGTTCTTCTGACTCCTGCGTGCTGCCTCTACATATACAACGTAAGACACAAGCCATCCTTTATAAGGTTACTTAATTTGCACCAGAGTGTATAATAAGGATTATATGAAAAATCGTTCACTACAGCAGGTCAGTGTTGCATTGATTGTAAAATAACACTAAAAACATCAATTTTAACCTGAATGTTCAAGAAATGTCTGTTATTGTTTGTATAAAATGTTGCTTTTGCACAGTCACTGAAAAGCACAACATTAGGTAACAAATCAACCTGTACTTTTGATCACAGGCCTTCCTATCACACCTTCCTTTCAAAGGTTGAGGAAGCTAGGATATAGCTCAGTGGATTTAAGCTTTCTTGTACACAAACAACCCATATCTGTAGATTAAAAAAC